>NW_028181455.1:0-212500 GCF_964211825.1 Aythya ferina
GGTTTGGGGTCTCCGTTGTGTTTCATTGGGTTTTCCATGGTCATCGTGTTGTAAAAGGGTAAATTGTGGGTTTTGGAGAACTTCAGGTAGGTTTAGGGGGAGTTTTCACGTGGATTCATGGTATTTGGGGTTTTCTTCTTTTTGGGGGAGTGATCCTCTCCTTTCTTCGGGTGATTTTGAAGTGTTTTGGGGTTTCCTTTGCGTTTCGTTGAGTTCCTAATGTGTTTTATGGTGGTTGGGAGTGTGCTTTGGGATTAGGAGAACATCAGGTAGGTTTAGGGTGTCTTTGGGGTGGATCTATGGTATTTGGGGTTTTCTTCTATTTTTTGGCGTGATCCTGTTCTTTTTTTTTGGGTGTATTTGACGTGTTTTGGGGTCTCCGTTGGGTTTTGTTGTGTTCCTGTTGGTCTTTCTGTTAAATAGGAGTGGATTGTGGGTTTTGGAGAAGATCAGGTAGGTTTCGGGTGGTTTTGGGGTGGATCTATGGTTTGGGGGGATTTTCTTTCAGTTTTGGGGGTGATGCCGTTCTTGTTTGGGGTGTTTTTGACGTGTTTTGGGGTCTCTGTTGGGTTTATTTGCGTTGTCATTGGTCATCATGGTGGAAAAGTGTACATTGTGGGTTTTGGAGAACATCAGGTAGGTTTAGGGTGGTTTTGGGGTGGATCTATGGTCTTTGGGGTTTTCTTCTATTTTTTGGCATGAACCTGTTCTTTTTTGGGGTGTTTTTGATGTGTTTTGGGGTCTCCGTTGGGTTTTGTTGTGTTCTTGTTGGTCATTATGTTAAATAGGAGTGGATTGTGGGTTTTGGAGAAGATCAGGTAGGTTTCGGGTGGTTTTGGGGTGGATCTATGGTTTTGGCGTATTTTCTTCCAGATTTGGGGGTGATGCCGATATTTTTTGGGGTGTTTTTGACGTGTTTTGGGGTCTCCGTTGTGTTTCATTGGGTTTTCCATGTTCATCATGGTGGAAAAGTGTAAATTGTGGGTTTTGGAGAACATCAGGTAGGTTTAGGGTGGTTTTGGGGTGGATCTATGGTTTTGGGGGATTTTCTTCCAGTTTTGGGTGTGATGCCATTCTTGTTTGGGGTGTTTTTTAAGGTTTTTGGGGTCTCTGTTTGGTTTTGTTGGGTTCTCGTTTGTCATCATGGTGGAAAAGGGTAAATTGTGGGTTTTGGAGAACATCAGGTAGGTTTCGGGTGGTTTTGGGGTGGATCTATGGTTTTGGCGTATTTTCTTTCAGTTTTGGGGGTGATGCCGATATTTTTTGGGGTGTTTTTGACGTGTTTTGGGGTCTCTGTTGGGTTTATTTGCGTTCTCATTGGTCATCATGGTGGAAAAGGGTACATTGTGGGTTTTGGAGAACATCAGGTAGGTTTAGGGTGTCTTTGGGGTGGATCTATGGTATTTGGGGTTTTCTTCTATTTTTTGGCATGAACCTGTTCTTTTTTGGGGTGTTTTTGATGTGTTTTGGGGTCTCCGTTGGGTTTTGTTGTGTTCTTGTTTGTCATTATGTTAAATAGGAGTGGATTGTGGGTTTTGGAGAAGATCAGGTAGGTTTAGGGTGGTTTTGGGGTGGATCTATGGTTTTGGCGTATTTTCTTCCAGATTTGGGGGTGATGCCGATATTTTTTGGGGTGTTTTTGACGTGTTTTGGGGTCTCCGTTGTGTTTCATTGGGTTTTCCATGTTCATCTTGGTGGAAAAGTGTAAATTGTGGGTTTTGGAGAACATCAGGTAGGTTTAGGGTGGTTTTGGGGTGGATCTATGGTATTCATTTTTTGTTTGTTTTATTATTTGGGGGGAGGAGGTGGGAAGATCCTGGACTTTTTGTGTTGTTTTTGACGTGTTTTGGGGTCTCCGTTGTGTTTCATTGGGTTTTCCATGGTCATCGTGTTGTAAAAGGGTAAATTGTGGGTTTTGGAGAACTTCAGGTAGGTTTATGGGGAGTTTTCACGTGGATTCATGGTATTTGGGGTTTTCTTCTTTTTGGGGGAGTGATCCTCTCCTTTCTTCGGGTGATTTTGAAGTGTTTTGGGGTTTCCTTTGCGTTTCGTTGAGTTCCTAATGTGTTTTATGGTGGTTGGGAGTGTGCTTTGGGATTAGGAGAACATCAGGTAGGTTTAGGGTGTCTTTGGGGTGGATCTATGGTATTTGGGGTTTTCTTCTATTTTTTGGCTTGATCCTGTTCTTTTTTTTGGGGTGTATTTGACGTGTTTTGGGGTCTCCGTTGGGTTTTGTTGTGTTCCTGTTGGTCTTTCTGTTAAATAGGTGTGGATTGTGGGTTTTGGAGAAGATCAGGTAGGTTTCGGGTGGTTTTGGGGTGGATCTATGGTTTTGGGGGATTTTCTTTCAGTTTTGGGGGTGATGCCGTTCTTGTTTGGGGTGTTTTTGACGTGTTTTGGGGTCTCTGTTGGGTTTATTTGCGTTGTCATTGGTCATCATGGTGGAAAAGTGTACATTGTGGGTTTTGGAGAACATCAGGTAGGTTTAGGGTGTCTTTGGGGTGGATCTATGGTATTTGGGGTTTTCTTCTATTTTTTGGCATGAACCTGTTCTTTTTTGGGGTGTTTTTGATGTGTTTTGGGGTCTCCGTTGGGTTTTGTTATGTTCTTGTTGGTCATTATGTTAAATAGGAGTGGATTGTGGGTTTTGGAGAAGATCAGGTAGGTTTCGGGTGGTTTTGGGGTGGATCTATGGTTTTGGCGTATTTTCTTCCAGATTTGGGGGTGATGCCGATATTTTTTGGGGTGTTTTTGACGTGTTTTGGGGTCTCCGTTGTGTTTCATTGGGTTTTCCATGTTCATCTTGGTGGAAAAGTGTAAATTGTGGGTTTTGGAGAACATCAGGTAGGTTTAGGGTGGTTTTGGGGTGGATCTATGGTTTTGGGGGATTTTCTTCCAGTTTTGGGTGTGATGCCATTCTTGTTTGGGGTGTTTTTTAAGGTTTTTGGGGTCTCTGTTTGGTTTTGTTGGGTTCTCGTTTGTCATCATGGTGGAAAAGGGTAAATTGTGGGTTTTGGAGAACATCAGGTAGGTTTAGAGTGGTTTGGGTTTGCATCTATGGTATTTGGGGTTTTCTTGTGTTTTTTTTTGGGGGGTGATTCTGTTCTTTTTTTTGTGGTGTTTTGGACGTGTTTTGGGGTCTCCATTAGGTTTTGTTGTGTTCTTGTTTGTCATTATGTTAAATAGGAGTGGATTGTGGGTTTTGGAGAAGATCAGGTAGGTTTAGGGTGGTTTTGGGGTGGATCTATGGTTTTGGCGTATTTTCTTCCAGATTTGGGGGTGATGCCGATATTTTTTGGGGTGTTTTTGACGTGTTTTGGGGTCTCCGTTGTGTTTCATTGGGTTTTCCATGTTCATCTTGGTGGAAAAGTGTAAATTGTGGGTTTTGGAGAACATCAGGTAGGTTTAGGGTGGTTTTGGGGTGGATCTATGGTATTCATTTTTTGTTTGTTTTATTATTTGGGGGGAGGAGGTGGGAAGATCCTGGACTTTTTGTGTTGTTTTTGACGTGTTTTGGGGTCTCCGTTGTGTTTCATTGGGTTTTCCATGGTCATCGTGTTGTAAAAGGGTAAATTGTGGGTTTTGGAGAACTTCAGGTAGGTTTAGGGGGAGTTTTCACGTGGATTCATGGTATTTGGGGTTTTCTTCTTTTTGGGGGAGTGATCCTCTCCTTTCTTCGGGTGATTTTGAAGTGTTTTGGGGTTTCCTTTGCGTTTCGTTGAGTTCCTAATGTGTTTTATGGTGGTTGGGAGTGTGCTTTGGGATTAGGAGAACATCAGGTAGGTTTAGGGTGTCTTTGGGGTGGATCTATGGTATTTGGGGTTTTCTTCTATTTTTTGGCGTGATCCTGTTCTTTTTTTTGGGGTGTATTTGACGTGTTTTGGGTTCTCCGTTGGGTTTTGTTGTGTTCCTGTTGGTCTTTCTGTTAAATAGGTGTGGATTGTGGGTTTTGGAGAAGATCAGGTAGGTTTCGGGTGGTTTTGGGGTGGATCTATGGTTTTGGGGGATTTTCTTTCAGTTTTGGGGGTGATGCCGTTCTTGTTTGGGGTGTTTTTGACGTGTTTTGGGGTCTCTGTTGGGTTTATTTGCGTTGTCATTGGTCATCATGGTGGAAAAGTGTACATTGTGGGTTTTGGAGAACATCAGGTAGGTTTAGGGTGTCTTTGGGGTGGATCTATGGTATTTGGGGTTTTCTTCTATTTTTTGGCATGAACCTGTTCTTTTTTGGGGTGTTTTTGATGTGTTTTGGGGTCTCCGTTGGGTTTTGTTGTGTTCTTGTTGGTCATTATGTTAAATAGGAGTGGATTGTGGGTTTTGGAGAAGATCAGGTAGGTTTAGGGTGGTTTTGGGGTGGATCTATGGTTTTGGCGTATTTTCTTCCAGATTTGGGGGTGATGCCGATATTTTTTGGGGTGTTTTTGACGTGTTTTGGGGTCTCCGTTGTGTTTCATTGGGTTTTCCATGTTCATCTTGGTGGAAAAGTGTAAATTGTGGGTTTTGGAGAACATCAGGTAGGTTTAGGGTGGTTTTGGGGTGGATCTATGGTATTCATTTTTTGTTTGTTTTATTATTTGGGGGGAGGAGGTGGGAAGATCCTGGACTTTTTGTGTTGTTTTTGACGTGTTTTGGGGTCTCCGTTGTGTTTCATTGGGTTTTCCATGGTCATCGTGTTGTAAAAGGGTAAATTGTGGGTTTTGGAGAACTTCAGGTAGGTTTAGGGGGAGTTTTCACGTGGATTCATGGTATTTGGGGTTTTCTTCTTTTTGGGGGAGTGATCCTCTCCTTTCTTCGGGTGATTTTGAAGTGTTTTGGGGTTTCCTTTGCGTTTCGTTGAGTTCCTAATGTGTTTTATGGTGGTTGGGAGTGTGCTTTGGGATTAGGAGAACATCAGGTAGGTTTAGGGTGTCTTTGGGGTGGATCTATGGTATTTGGGGTTTTCTTCTATTTTTTGGCGTGATCCTGTTCTTTTTTTTGGGGTGTATTTGACGTGTTTTGGGTTCTCCGTTGGGTTTTGTTGTGTTCCTGTTGGTCTTTCTGTTAAATAGGTGTGGATTGTGGGTTTTGGAGAAGATCAGGTAGGTTTCGGGTGGTTTTGGGGTGGATCTATGGTTTTGGGGGATTTTCTTTCAGTTTTGGGGGTGATGCCGTTCTTGTTTGGGGTGTTTTTGACGTGTTTTGGGGTCTCTGTTGGGTTTATTTGCGTTGTCATTGGTCATCATGGTGGAAAAGTGTACATTGTGGGTTTTGGAGAACATCAGGTAGGTTTAGGGTGTCTTTGGGGTGGATCTATGGTATTTGGGGTTTTCTTCTATTTTTTGGCATGAACCTGTTCTTTTTTGGGGTGTTTTTGATGTGTTTTGGGGTCTCCGTTGGGTTTTGTTGTGTTCTTGTTGGTCATTATGTTAAATAGGAGTGGATTGTGGGTTTTGGAGAAGATCAGGTAGGTTTAGGGTGGTTTTGGGGTGGATCTATGGTTTTGGCGTATTTTCTTCCAGATTTGGGGGTGATGCCGATATTTTTTGGGGTGTTTTTGACGTGTTTTGGGGTCTCCGTTGTGTTTCATTGGGTTTTCCATGTTCATCTTGGTGGAAAAGTGTAAATTGTGGGTTTTGGAGAACATCAGGTAGGTTTAGGGTGGTTTTGGGGTGGATCTATGGTATTCATTTTTTGTTTGTTTTATTATTTGGGGGGAGGAGGTGGGAAGATCCTGGACTTTTTGTGTTGTTTTTGACGTGTTTTGGGGTCTCCGTTGTGTTTCATTGGGTTTTCCATGGTCATCGTGTTGTAAAAGGGTAAATTGTGGGTTTTGGAGAACTTCAGGTAGGTTTAGGGGGAGTTTTCACGTGGATTCATGGTATTTGGGGTTTTCTTCTTTTTGGGGGAGTGATCCTCTCCTTTCTTCGGGTGATTTTGAAGTGTTTTGGGGTTTCCTTTGCGTTTCGTTGAGTTCCTAATGTGTTTTATGGTGGTTGGGAGTGTGCTTTGGGATTAGGAGAACATCAGGTAGGTTTAGGGTGTCTTTGGGGTGGATCTATGGTATTTGGGGTTTTCTTCTATTTTTTGGCGTGATCCTGTTCTTTTTTTTGGGGTGTATTTGACGTGTTTTGGGGTCTCCGTTGGGTTTTGTTGTGTTCCTGTTGGTCTTTCTGTTAAATAGGTGTGGATTGTGGGTTTTGGAGAAGATCAGGTAGGTTTCGGGTGGTTTTGGGGTGGATCTATGGTTTTGGGGGATTTTCTTTCAGTTTTGGGGGTGATGCCGTTCTTGTTTGGGGTGTTTTTGACGTGTTTTGGGGTCTCTGTTGGGTTTATTTGCGTTGTCATTGGTCATCATGGTGGAAAAGTGTACATTGTGGGTTTTGGAGAACATCAGGTAGGTTTAGGGTGGTTTTGGGGTGGATCTATGGTATTTGGGGTTTTCTTCTATTTTTTGGCATGAACCTGTTCTTTTTTGGGGTGTTTTTGATGTGTTTTGGGGTCTCCGTTGGGTTTTGTTGTGTTCTTGTTGGTCATTATGTTAAATAGGAGTGGATTGTGGGTTTTGGAGAAGATCAGGTAGGTTTAGTGTGGTTTTGGGGTGGATCTATGGTTTTGGCGTATTTTCTTCCAGATTTGGGGGTGATGCCGATATTTTTTGGGGTGTTTTTGACGTGTATTGGGGTCTCCGTTGTGTTTCATTGGGTTTTCCATGTTCATCATGGTGGAAAAGTGTAAATTGTGGGTTTTGGAGAACATCAGGTAGGTTTAGGGTGGTTTTGGGGTGGATCTATGGTTTTGGGGGATTTTCTTCCAGTTTTGGGTGTGATGCCATTCTTGTTTGGGGTGTTTTTTAAGGTTTTTGGGGTCTCTGTTTGGTTTTGTTGGATTCTCGTTTGTCATCATGGTGGAAAAGGGTAAATTGTGGGTTTTGGAGAACATCAGGTAGGTTTCGGGTGGTTTTGGGGTGGATCTATGGTTTTGGCGTATTTTCTTTCAGTTTTGGGGGTGATGCCGATATTTTTTGGGGTGTTTTTGACGTGTTTTGGGGTCTCTGTTGGGTTTATTTGCGTTCTCATTGGTCATCATGGTGGAAAAGTGTACATTGTGGGTTTTGGAGAACATCAGGTAGGTTTAGGGTGTCTTTGGGGTGGATCTATGGTATTTGGGGTTTTCTTCTATTTTTTGGCATGAACCTGTTCTTTTTTGGGGTGTTTTTGATGTGTTTTGGGGTCTCCGTTGGGTTTTGTGCTGTTCTTGTTTGTCATTATGTTAAATAGGAGTGGATTGTGGGTTTTGGAGAAGATCAGGTAGGTTTCGGGTGGTTTTGGGGTGGATCTATGGTTTTGGCGTATTTTCTTCCAGATTTGGGGGTGATGCCGATATTTTTTGGGGTGTTTTTGACGTGTTTTGGGGTCTCCGTTGTGTTTCATTGGGTTTTCCATGTTCATCTTGGTGGAAAAGTGTAAATTGTGGGTTTTGGAGAAGATCAGGTAGGTTTAGGGTGGTTTTGGGGTGGATCTATGGTATTCATTTTTTGTTTGTTTTATTATTTGGGGGGAGGAGGTGGGAAGATCCTGGACTTTTTGTGTTGTTTTTGACGTGTTTTGGGGTCTCCGTTGTGTTTCATTGGGTTTTCCATGGTCATCGTGTTGTAAAAGGGTAAATTGTGGGTTTTGGAGAACTTCAGGTAGGTTTAGGGGGAGTTTTCACGTGGATTCATGGTATTTGGGGTTTTCTTCTTTTTGGGGGAGTGATCCTCTCCTTTCTTCGGGTGATTTTGAAGTGTTTTGGGGTTTCCTTTGCGTTTCGTTGAGTTCCTAATGTGTTTTATGGTGGTTGGGAGTGTGCTTTGGGATTAGGAGAACATCAGGTAGGTTTAGGGTGTCTTTGGGGTGGATCTATGGTATTTGGGGTTTTCTTCTATTTTTTGGCGTGATCCTGTTCTTTTTTTTTGGGTGTATTTGACGTGTTTTGGGGTCTCCGTTGGGTTTTGTTGTGTTCCTGTTGGTCTTTCTGTTAAATAGGTGTGGATTGTGGGTTTTGGAGAAGATCAGGTAGGTTTCGGGTGGTTTTGGGGTGGATCTATGGTTTGGGGGGATTTTCTTTCAGTTTTGGGGGTGATGCCGTTCTTGTTTGGGGTGTTTTTGACGTGTTTTGGGGTCTCTGTTGGGTTTATTTGCGTTGTCATTGGTCATCATGGTGGAAAAGTGTACATTGTGGGTTTTGGAGAACATCAGGTAGGTTTAGGGTGGTTTTGGGGTGGATCTATGGTATTTGGGGTTTTCTTCTATTTTTTGGCATGAACCTGTTCTTTTTTGGGGTGTTTTTGATGTGTTTTGGGGTCTCCGTTGGGTTTTGTTGTGTTCTTGTTGGTCATTATGTTAAATAGGAGTGGATTGTGGGTTTTGGAGAAGATCAGGTAGGTTTCGGGTGGTTTTGGGGTGGATCTATGGTTTTGGCGTATTTTCTTCCAGATTTGGGGGTGATGCCGATATTTTTTGGGGTGTTTTTGACGTGTTTTGGGGTCTCCGTTGTGTTTCATTGGGTTTTCCATGTTCATCATGGTGGAAAAGTGTAAATTGTGGGTTTTGGAGAACATCAGGTAGGTTTAGGGTGGTTTTGGGGTGGATCTATGGTTTTGGGGGATTTTCTTCCAGTTTTGGGGGTGATGCCATTCTTGTTTGGGGTGTTTTTTAAGGTTTTTGGGGTCTCTGTTTGGTTTTGTTGGGTTCTCGTTTGTCATCATGGTGGAAAAGGGTAAATTGTGGGTTTTGGAGAACATCAGGTAGGTTTCGGGTGGTTTTGGGGTGGATCTATGGTTTTGGCGTATTTTCTTTCAGTTTTGGGGGTGATGCCGATATTTTTTGGGGTGTTTTTGACGTGTTTTGGGGTCTCTGTTGGGTTTATTTGCGTTCTCATTGGTCATCATGGTGGAAAAGTGTACATTGTGGGTTTTGGAGAACATCAGGTAGGTTTAGGGTGTCTTTGGGGTGGATCTATGGTATTTGGGGTTTTCTTCTATTTTTTGGCATGAACCTGTTCTTTTTTGGGGTGTTTTTGATGTGTTTTGGGGTCTCCGTTGGGTTTTGTGCTGTTCTTGTTTGTCATTATGTTAAATAGGAGTGGATTGTGGGTTTTGGAGAAGATCAGGTAGGTTTCGGGTGGTTTTGGGGTGGATCTATGGTTTTGGCGTATTTTCTTCCAGATTTGGGGGTGATGCCGATATTTTTTGGGGTGTTTTTGACGTGTTTTGGGGTCTCCGTTGTGTTTCATTGGGTTTTCCATGTTCATCTTGGTGGAAAAGTGTAAATTGTGGGTTTTGGAGAAGATCAGGTAGGTTTAGGGTGGTTTTGGGGTGGATCTATGGTATTCATTTTTTGTTTGTTTTATTATTTGGGGGGAGGAGGTGGGAAGATCCTGGACTTTTTGTGTTGTTTTTGACGTGTTTTGGGGTCTCCGTTGTGTTTCATTGGGTTTTCCATGGTCATCGTGTTGTAAAAGGGTAAATTGTGGGTTTTGGAGAACTTCAGGTAGGTTTAGGGGGAGTTTTCACGTGGATTCATGGTATTTGGGGTTTTCTTCTTTTTGGGGGAGTGATCCTCTCCTTTCTTCGGGTGATTTTGAAGTGTTTTGGGGTTTCCTTTGCGTTTCGTTGAGTTCCTAATGTGTTTTATGGTGTTTGGGAGTGTGCTTTGGGATTAGGAGAACATCAGGTAGGTTTAGGGTGTCTTTGGGGTGGATCTATGGTATTTGGGGTTTTCTTCTATTTTTTGGCGTGATCCTGTTCTTTTTTTTTGGGTGTATTTGACGTGTTTTGGGGTCTCCGTTGGGTTTTGTTGTGTTCCTGTTGGTCTTTCTGTTAAATAGGTGTGGATTGTGGGTTTTGGAGAAGATCAGGTAGGTTTCGGGTGGTTTTGGGGTGGATCTATGGTTTGGGGGGATTTTCTTTCAGTTTTGGGGGTGATGCCGTTCTTGTTTGGGGTGTTTTTGACGTGTTTTGGGGTCTCTGTTGGGTTTATTTGCGTTGTCATTGGTCATCATGGTGGAAAAGTGTACATTGTGGGTTTTGGAGAACATCAGGTAGGTTTAGGGTGGTTTTGGGGTGGATCTATGGTATTTGGGGTTTTCTTCTATTTTTTGGCATGAACCTGTTCTTGTTTGGGGTGTTTTTGATGTGTTTTGGGGTCTCCGTTGGGTTTTGTTGTGTTCTTGTTGGTCATTATGTTAAATAGGAGTGGATTGTGGGTTTTGGAGAAGATCAGGTAGGTTTCGGGTGGTTTTGGGGTGGATCTATGGTTTTGGCGTATTTTCTTCCAGATTTGGGGGTGATGCCGATATTTTTTGGGGTGTTTTTGACGTGTTTTGGGGTCTCCGTTGTGTTTCATTGGGTTTTCCATGTTCATCATGGTGGAAAAGTGTAAATTGTGGGTTTTGGAGAACATCAGGTAGGTTTAGGGTGGTTTTGGGGTGGATCTATGGTTTTGGAGGATTTTCTTCCAGTTTTGGGTGTGATGCCATTCTTGTTTGGGGTGTTTTTTAAGGTTTTTGGGGTCTCTGTTTGGTTTTGTTGGGTTCTCGTTTGTCATCATGGTGGAAAAGGGTAAATTGTGGGTTTTGGAGAACATCAGGTAGGTTTCGGGTGGTTTTGGGGTGGATCTATGGTTTTGGCGTATTTTCTTTCAGTTTTGGGGGTGATGCCGATATTTTTTGGGGTGTTTTTGACGTGTTTTGGGGTCTCTGTTGGGTTTATTTGCGTTCTCATTGGTCATCATGGTGGAAAAGGGTACATTGTGGGTTTTGGAGAACATCAGGTAGGTTTAGGGTGTCTTTGGGGTGGATCTATGGTATTTGGGGTTTTCTTCTATTTTTTGGCATGAACCTGTTCTTTTTTGGGGTGTTTTTGATGTGTTTTGGGGTCTCCGTTGGGTTTTGTTGTGTTCTTGTTTGTCATTATGTTAAATAGGAGTGGATTGTGGGTTTTGGAGAAGATCAGGTAGGTTTAGGGTGGTTTTGGGGTGGATCTATGGTTTTGGCGTATTTTCTTCCAGATTTGGGGGTGATGCCGATATTTTTTGGGGTGTTTTTGACGTGTTTTGGGGTCTCCGTTGTGTTTCATTGGGTTTTCCATGTTCATCTTGGTGGAAAAGTGTAAATTGTGGGTTTTGGAGAAGATCAGGTAGGTTTAGGGTGGTTTTGGGGTGGATCTATGGTATTCATTTTTTGTTTGTTTTATTATTTGGGGGGAGGAGGTGGGAAGATCCTGGACTTTTTGTGTTGTTTTTGACGTGTTTTGGGGTCTCCGTTGTGTTTCATTGGGTTTTCCATGGTCATCCTGTTGTAAAAGGGTAAATTGTGGGTTTTGGAGAACTGCAGGTAGGTTTAGGGGGAGTTTTCACGTGGATTCATGGTATTTGGGGTTTTCTTCTTTTTGGGGGAGTGATCCTCTCCTTTCTTCGGGTGATTTTGAAGTGTTTTGGGGTTTCCTTTGCGTTTCGTTGAGTTCCTAATGTGTTTTATGGTGGTTGGGAGTGTGCTTTGGGATTAGGAGAACATCAGGTAGGTTTAGGGTGTCTTTGGGGTGGATCTATGGTATTTGGGGTTTTCTTCTATTTTTTGGCTTGATCCTGTTCTTTTTTTTGGGGTGTATTTGACGTGTTTTGGGGTCTCCGTTGGGTTTTGTTGTGTTCCTGTTGGTCTTTCTGTTAAATAGGTGTGGATTGTGGGTTTTGGAGAAGATCAGGTAGGTTTCGGGTGGTTTTGGGGTGGATCTATGGTTTTGGGGGATTTTCTTTCAGTTTTGGGGGTGATGCCGTTCTTGTTTGGGGTGTTTTTGACGTGTTTTGGGGTCTCTGTTGGGTTTATTTGCGTTGTCATTGGTCATCATGGTGGAAAAGTGTACATTGTGGGTTTTGGAGAACATCAGGTAGGTTTAGGGTGTCTTTGGGGTGGATCTATGGTATTTGGGGTTTTCTTCTATTTTTTGGCATGAACCTGTTCTTTTTTGGGGTGTTTTTGATGTGTTTTGGGGTCTCCGTTGGGTTTTGTGCTGTTCTTGTTGGTCATTATGTTAAATAGGAGTGGATTGTGGGTTTTGGAGAAGATCAGGTAGGTTTAGGGTGGTTTTGGGGTGGATCTATGGTTTTGGCGTATTTTCTTCCAGATTTGGGGGTGATGCCGATATTTTTTGGGGTGTTTTTGACGTGTTTTGGGGTCTCCGTTGTGTTTCATTGGGTTTTCCATGTTCATCTTGGTGGAAAAGTGTAAATTGTGGGTTTTGGAGAACATCAGGTAGGTTTAGGGTGGTTTTGGGGTGGATCTATGGTATTCATTTTTTGTTTGTTTTATTATTTGGGGGGAGGAGGTGGGAAGATCCTGGACTTTTTGTGTTGTTTTTGACGTGTTTTGGGGTCTCCGTTGTGTTTCATTGGGTTTTCCATGGTCATCGTGTTGTAAAAGGGTAAATTGTGGGTTTTGGAGAACTTCAGGTAGGTTTAGGGGGAGTTTTCACGTGGATTCATGGTATTTGGGGTTTTCTTCTTTTTGGGGGAGTGATCCTCTCCTTTCTTCGGGTGATTTTGAAGTGTTTTGGGGTTTCCGTTGCGTTTCGTTGAGTTCCTAATGTGTTTTATGGTGGTTGGGAGTGTGCTTTGGGATTAGGAGAACATCAGGTAGGTTTAGGGTGTCTTTGGGGTGGATCTATGGTATTTGGGGTTTTCTTCTATTTTTTGGCGTGATCCCGTTCTTTTTTTTTGGGTGTATTTGACGTGTTTTGGGGTCTCCGTTGGGTTTTGTTGTGTTCCTGTTGGTCTTTCTGTTAAATAGGTGTGGATTGTGGGTTTTGGAGAACTTCAGGTAGGTTTAGTGTGGTTTTGGGGTGGATCTATGGTTTTGGGGGATTTTCTTTCAGTTTTGGGGGTGATGCCGTTCTTGTTTGGGGTGTTCTTGACGTTTTTTGGGGTCTCTGTTTGGTTTTGTTGGGTTCTCGTTGGTCATCATGGTGGAAAAGGGTAAATTGTGCGTTTTGGAGAACATCAGGTAGGTTTCGGGTGGTTTTGGGGTGGATCTATGGTTTTGGCGTATTTTCTTCCAGTTTTGGGGGTGATGCCGATATTTTTTGGGGTGTTTTTTACGTGTTTTGGGGTCTCCATTAGGTTTTGTTGTGTTCTTGTTGGTCATTATGTTAAATAGGTTTGGATTGTGGGTTTTGGAGAAGATCAGGTAGGTTTAGGGTGGTTTTGGGGTGGATCTATGGTTTTGGGGGATTTTCTTCCAGTTTTGGGGGTGATGCCATTCTTGTTTGTGGTGTTTTTTAAGTTTGTTGGGGTCTCTGTTTGGTTTTGTTGGGTTCTCGTTGGTCATCATGGTGGAAAAGTGTACATTGTGGGTTTTGGAGAACATCAGGTAGGTTTAGGGTGTCTTTGGGGTGGATCTATGGTATTTGGGTTTTTTCTTCTATTTTTTGGCATGAACCTGTTCTTTTTTGGGTTGTTTTTGATGTGTTTTGGGGTCTCCGTTGGGTTTTGTTGTGTTCTTGTTTGTCATTATGTTAAATAGGAGTGGATTGTGGGTTTTGGAGAAGATCAGGTAGGTTTAGGGTGGTTTTGGGGTGGATCTATGGTTTTGGGGGATTTTCTTTCAGTTTTGGGGGTGATGCCGTTCTTGTTTGGGGTGTGTTTGACGTGTTTTGGGGTCTATGTTGGGTTTTGTTGGGTTCTCGTTGGTCATCATGGTGGAAAAGGGTAAATTGTGGGTTTTGGAGAACATCAGGTAGGTTTCGGGTGGTTTTGGGGTGGATCTATGGTTTTGGGGGATTTTCTTCCAGTTTCGGGGGTGATGCCATTATTGTTTGGGGTGTTTTTTAAGGTTTTTGGGTCTCTGTTGGGTTTTGTTGGGTTCTTGTTGGTCATCATGGTGGAAAAGTGTAAATTGTGGGTTTTGGAGAACATCAGGTAGGTTTAGGGTGGTTTTGGGGTGGATCTATGGTATTCAGTTTTTTTTTTTTTTTTTTGGGGGGGGGGGGGCGATGATCCTGGACTTTTTGTGTTGTTTTTGACGTGGTTTGGGGTCTCCGTTGTGTTTCATTGGGTTTTCCATGGTCATCGTGTTGTAAAAGGGTAAATTGTGGGTTTTGGAGAACTTCAGGTAGGTTTAGGGGGAGTTTTCACGTGGATTCATGGTATTTGGGATTTTTCTTCTTTTTGGGGGAGTGATCCTCTCCTTTCTTCGGGTGATTTTGAAGTGTTTTGGGGTTTCCGTTGCGTTTCGTTGAGTTCCTAATGTGTTTTATGGTGGTTGGGAGTGTGCTTTGGGATTAGGAGAACATCAGGTAGGTTTAGGGTGTCTTTGGGGTGGTTCTATGGTATTTGGGGTTTTCTTCTATTTTTTGGCGTGATCCTGTTCTTTTTTTTTGGGTGTATTTGACGTGTTTTGGGGTCTCCGTTGGGTTTTGTTGTGTTCCTGTTGGTCTTTCTGTTAAATAGGTGTGGATTGTGGGTTTTGGAGAAGATCAGGTAGGTTTCGGGTGGTTTTGGGGTGGATCTATGGTTTTGGGGGATTTTCTTTCAGTTTTGGGGGTGATGCCGTTCTTGTTTGGGGTGTTTTTGACGTGTTTTGGGGTCTCTGTTGGGTTTATTTGCGTTCTCATTGGTCATCATGGTGGAAAAGTGTACATTGTGGGTTTTGGAGAACATCAGGTAGGTTTAGGGTGGTTTTGGGGTGGATCTATGGTATTTGGGGTTTTCTTCTATTTTTTGGCATGAACCTGTTCTTTTTTGGGGTGTTTTTGATGTGTTTTGGGGTCTCCGTTGGGTTTTGTTGTGTTCTTGTTGGTCATTATGTTAAATAGGAGTGGATTGTGGGTTTTGGAGAAGATCAGGTAGGTTTAGGGTGGTTTTGGGGTGGATCTATGGTTTTGGCGTATTTTCTTCCAGATTTGGGGGTGATGCCGATATTTTTTGGGGTGTTTTTGACGTGTATTGGGGTCTCCGTTGTGTTTCATTGGGTTTTCCATGTTCATCATGGTGGAAAAGTGTAAATTGTGGGTTTTGGAGAACATCAGGTAGGTTTAGGGTGGTTTTGGGGTGGATCTATGGTTTTGGGGGATTTTCTTCCAGTTTTGGGTGTGATGCCATTCTTGTTTGGGGTGTTTTTTAAGGTTTTTGGGGTCTCTGTTTGGTTTTGTTGGGTTCTCGTTTGTCATCATGGTGGAAAAGGGTAAATTGTGGGTTTTGGAGAACATCAGGTAGGTTTCGGGTGGTTTTGGGGTGGATCTATGGTTTTGGCGTATTTTCTTTCAGTTTTGGGGGTGATGCCGATATTTTTTGTGTTGTTTTTGACGTGTTTTGGGGTCTCTGTTGGGTTTATTTGCGTTCTCATTGGTCATCATGGTGGAAAAGTGTACATTGTGGGTTTTGGAGAACATCAGGTAGGTTTAGGGTGTCTTTGGGGTGGATCTATGGTATTTGGGGTTTTCTTCTATTTTTTGGCATGAACCTGTTCTTTTTTGGGGTGTTTTTGATGTGTTTTGGGGTCTCCGTTGGGTTTTGTGCTGTTCTTGTTTGTCATTATGTTAAATAGGAGTGGATTGTGGGTTTTGGAGAAGATCAGGTAGGTTTAGGGTGGTTTTGGGGTGGATCTATGGTTTTGGCGTATTTTCTTCCAGATTTGGGGGTGATGCCGATATTTTTTGGGGTGTTTTTGACGTGTTTTGGGGTCTCCGTTGTGTTTCATTGGGTTTTCCATGTTCATCTTGGTGGAAAAGTGTAAATTGTGGGTTTTGGAGAAGATCAGGTAGGTTTAGGGTGGTTTTGGGGTGGATCTATGGTATTCATTTTTTGTTTGTTTTATTATTTGGGGGGAGGAGGTGGGAAGATCCTGGACTTTTTGTGTTGTTTTTGACGTGTTTTGGGGTCTCCGTTGTGTTTCATTGGGTTTTCCATGGTCATCGTGTTGTAAAAGGGTAAATTGTGGGTTTTGGAGAACTTCAGGTAGGTTTAGGGGGAGTTTTCACGTGGATTCATGGTATTTGGGGTTTTCTTCTTTTTGGGGGAGTGATCCTCTCCTTTCTTCGGGTGATTTTGAAGTGTTTTGGGGTTTCCTTTGCGTTTCGTTGAGTTCCTAATGTGTTTTATGGTGTTTGGGAGTGTGCTTTGGGATTAGGAGAACATCAGGTAGGTTTAGGGTGTCTTTGGGGTGGATCTATGGTATTTGGGGTTTTCTTCTATTTTTTGGCGTGATCCTGTTCTTTTTTTTTGGGTGTATTTGACGTGTTTTGGGGTCTCCGTTGGGTTTTGTTGTGTTCCTGTTGGTCTTTCTGTTAAATAGGTGTGGATTGTGGGTTTTGGAGAAGATCAGGTAGGTTTCGGGTGGTTTTGGGGTGGATCTATGGTTTTGGGGGATTTTCTTTCAGTTTTGGGGGTGATGCCGTTCTTGTTTGGGGTGTTTTTGACGTGTTTTGGGGTCTCTGTTGGGTTTATTTGCGTTGTCATTGGTCATCATGGTGGAAAAGTGTACATTGTGGGTTTTGGAGAACATCAGGTAGGTTTAGGGTGGTTTTGGGGTGGATCTATGGTCTTTGGGGTTTTCTTCTATTTTTTGGCATGAACCTGTTCTTGTTTGGGGTGTTTTTGATGTGTTTTGGGGTCTCCGTTGGGTTTTGTTGTGTTCTTGTTGGTCATTATGTTAAATAGGAGTGGATTGTGGGTTTTGGAGAAGATCAGGTAGGTTTCGGGTGGTTTTGGGGTGGATCTATGGTTTTGGCGTATTTTCTTCCAGATTTGGGGGTGATGCCGATATTTTTTGGGGTGTTTTTGACGTGTTTTGGGGTCTCCGTTGTGTTTCATTGGGTTTTCCATGTTCATCATGGTGGAAAAGTGTAAATTGTGGGTTTTGGAGAACATCAGGTAGGTTTAGGGTGGTTTTGGGGTGGATCTATGGTTTTGGGGGATTTTCTTCCAGTTTTGGGTGTGATGCCATTCTTGTTTGGGGTGTTTTTTAAGGTTTTTGGGGTCTCTGTTTGGTTTTGTTGGGTTCTCGTTTGTCATCATGGTGGAAAAGGGTAAATTGTGGGTTTTGGAGAACATCAGGTAGGTTTCGGGTGGTTTTGGGGTGGATCTATGGTTTTGGCGTATTTTCTTTCAGTTTTGGGGGTGATGCCGATATTTTTTGGGGTGTTTTTGACGTGTTTTGGGGTCTCTGTTGGGTTTATTTGCGTTCTCATTGGTCATCATGGTGGAAAAGGGTACATTGTGGGTTTTGGAGAACATCAGGTAGGTTTAGGGTGTCTTTGGGGTGGATCTATGGTATTTGGGGTTTTCTTCTATTTTTTGGCATGAACCTGTTCTTTTTTGGGGTGTTTTTGATGTGTTTTGGGGTCTCCGTTGGGTTTTGTTGTGTTCTTGTTTGTCATTATGTTAAATAGGAGTGGATTGTGGGTTTTGGAGAAGATCAGGTAGGTTTAGGGTGGTTTTGGGGTGGATCTATGGTTTTGGCGTATTTTCTTCCAGATTTGGGGGTGATGCCGATATTTTTTGGGGTGTTTTTGACGTGTTTTGGGGTCTCCGTTGTGTTTCATTGGGTTTTCCATGTTCATCTTGGTGGAAAAGTGTAAATTGTGGGTTTTGGAGAAGATCAGGTAGGTTTAGGGTGGTTTTGGGGTGGATCTATGGTATTCATTTTTTGTTTGTTTTATTATTTGGGGGGAGGAGGTGGGAAGATCCTGGACTTTTTGTGTTGTTTTTGACGTGTTTTGGGGTCTCCGTTGTGTTTCATTGGGTTTTCCATGGTCATCCTGTTGTAAAAGGGTAAATTGTGGGTTTTGGAGAACTTCAGGTAGGTTTAGGGGGAGTTTTCACGTGGATTCATGGTATTTGGGGTTTTCTTCTTTTTGGGGGAGTGATCCTCTCCTTTCTTCGGGTGATTTTGAAGTGTTTTGGGGTTTCCTTTGCGTTTCGTTGAGTTCCTAATGTGTTTTATGGTGGTTGGGAGTGTGCTTTGGGATTAGGAGAACATCAGGTAGGTTTAGGGTGTCTTTGGGGTGGATCTATGGTATTTGGGGTTTTCTTCTATTTTTTGGCTTGATCCTGTTCTTTTTTTTGGGGTGTATTTGACGTGTTTTGGGGTCTCCGTTGGGTTTTGTTGTGTTCCTGTTGGTCTTTCTGTTAAATAGGTGTGGATTGTGGGTTTTGGAGAAGATCAGGTAGGTTTCGGGTGGTTTTGGGGTGGATCTATGGTTTTGGGGGATTTTCTTTCAGTTTTGGGGGTGATGCCGTTCTTGTTTGGGGTGTTTTTGACGTGTTTTGGGGTCTCTGTTGGGTTTATTTGCGTTCTCATTGGTCATCATGGTGGAAAAGTGTACATTGTGGGTTTTGGAGAACATCAGGTAGGTTTAGGGTGTCTTTGGGGTGGATCTATGGTCTTTGGGGTTTTCTTCTATTTTTTGGCATGAACCTGTTCTTTTTTGGGGTGTTTTTGATGTGTTTTGGGGTCTCCGTTGGGTTTTGTGCTGTTCTTGTTGGTCATTATGTTAAATAGGAGTGGATTGTGGGTTTTGGAGAAGATCAGGTAGGTTTAGGGTGGTTTTGGGGTGGATCTATGGTTTTGGCGTATTTTCTTCCAGATTTGGGGGTGATGCCGATATTTTTTGGGGTGTTTTTGACGTGTTTTGGGGTCTCCGTTGTGTTTCATTGGGTTTTCCATGTTCATCTTGGTGGAAAAGTGTAAATTGTGGGTTTTGGAGAACATCAGGTAGGTTTAGGGTGGTTTTGGGGTGGATCTATGGTATTCATTTTTTGTTTGTTTTATTATTTGGGGGGAGGAGGTGGGAAGATCCTGGACTTTTTGTGTTGTTTTTGACGTGTTTTGGGGTCTCCGTTGTGTTTCATTGGGTTTTCCATGGTCATCGTGTTGTAAAAGGGTAAATTGTGGGTTTTGGAGAACTTCAGGTAGGTTTAGGGGGAGTTTTCACGTGGATTCATGGTATTTGGGGTTTTCTTCTTTTTGGGGGAGTGATCCTCTCCTTTCTTCGGGTGATTTTGAAGTGTTTTGGGGTTTCCTTTGCGTTTCGTTGAGTTCCTAATGTGTTTTATGGTGGTTGGGAGTGTGCTTTGGGATTAGGAGAACATCAGGTAGGTTTAGGGTGTCTTTGGGGTGGATCTATGGTATTTGGGGTTTTCTTCTATTTTTTGGCGTGATCCTGTTCTTTTTTTTGGGGTGTATTTGACGTGTTTTGGGGTCTCCGTTGGGTTTTGTTGTGTTCCTGTTGGTCTTTCTGTTAAATAGGTGTGGATTGTGGGTTTTGGAGAAGATCAGGTAGGTTTCGGGTGGTTTTGGGGTGGATCTATGGTTTGGGGGGATTTTCTTTCAGTTTTGGGGGTGATGCCGTTCTTGTTTGGGGTGTTTTTGACGTGTTTTGGGGTCTCTGTTGGGTTTATTTGCGTTGTCATTGGTCATCATGGTGGAAAAGTGTACATTGTGGGTTTTGGAGAACATCAGGTAGGTTTAGGGTGGTTTTGGGGTGGATCTATGGTATTTGGGGTTTTCTTCTATTTTTTGGCATGAACCTGTTCTTTTTTGGGGTGTTTTTGATGTGTTTTGGGGTCTCCGTTGGGTTTTGTTGTGTTCTTGTTGGTCATTATGTTAAATAGGAGTGGATTGTGGGTTTTGGAGAAGATCAGGTAGGTTTAGGGTGGTTTTGGGGTGGATCTATGGTTTTGGCGTATTTTCTTCCAGATTTGGGGGTGATGCCGATATTTTTTGGGGTGTTTTTGACGTGTATTGGGGTCTCCGTTGTGTTTCATTGGGTTTTCCATGTTCATCATGGTGGAAAAGTGTAAATTGTGGGTTTTGGAGAACATCAGGTAGGTTTAGGGTGGTTTTGGGGTGGATCTATGGTTTTGGGGGATTTTCTTCCAGTTTTGGGTGTGATGCCATTCTTGTTTGGGGTGTTTTTTAAGGTTTTTGGGGTCTCTGTTTGGTTTTGTTGGGTTCTCGTTTGTCATCATGGTGGAAAAGGGTAAATTGTGGGTTTTGGAGAACATCAGGTAGGTTTCGGGTGGTTTTGGGGTGGATCTATGGTTTTGGCGTATTTTCTTTCAGTTTTGGGGGTGATGCCGATATTTTTTGTGTTGTTTTTGACGTGTTTTGGGGTCTCTGTTGGGTTTATTTGCGTTCTCATTGGTCATCATGGTGGAAAAGTGTACATTGTGGGTTTTGGAGAACATCAGGTAGGTTTAGGGTGTCTTTGGGGTGGATCTATGGTATTTGGGGTTTTCTTCTATTTTTTGGCATGAACCTGTTCTTTTTTGGGGTGTTTTTGATGTGTTTTGGGGTCTCCGTTGGGTTTTGTGCTGTTCTTGTTGGTCATTATGTTAAATAGGAGTGGATTGTGGGTTTTGGAGAAGATCAGGTAGGTTTAGGGTGGTTTTGGGGTGGATCTATGGTTTTGGCGTATTTTCTTCCAGATTTGGGGGTGATGCCGATATTTTTTGGGGTGTTTTTGACGTGTTTTGGGGTCTCCGTTGTGTTTCATTGGGTTTTCCATGTTCATCTTGGTGGAAAAGTGTAAATTGTGGGTTTTGGAGAAGATCAGGTAGGTTTAGGGTGGTTTTGGGGTGGATCTATGGTATTCATTTTTTGTTTGTTTTATTATTTGGGGGGAGGAGGTGGGAAGATCCTGGACTTTTTGTGTTGTTTTTGACGTGTTTTGGGGTCTCCGTTGTGTTTCATTGGGTTTTCCATGGTCATCGTGTTGTAAAAGGGTAAATTGTGGGTTTTGGAGAACTTCAGGTAGGTTTAGGGGGAGTTTTCACGTGGATTCATGGTATTTGGGGTTTTCTTCTTTTTGGGGGAGTGATCCTCTCCTTTCTTCGGGTGATTTTGAAGTGTTTTGGGGTTTCCTTTGCGTTTCGTTGAGTTCCTAATGTGTTTTATGGTGTTTGGGAGTGTGCTTTGGGATTAGGAGAACATCAGGTAGGTTTAGGGTGTCTTTGGGGTGGATCTATGGTATTTGGGGTTTTCTTCTATTTTTTGGCGTGATCCTGTTCTTTTTTTTTGGGTGTATTTGACGTGTTTTGGGGTCTCCGTTGGGTTTTGTTGTGTTCCTGTTGGTCTTTCTGTTAAATAGGTGTGGATTGTGGGTTTTGGAGAAGATCAGGTAGGTTTCGGGTGGTTTTGGGGTGGATCTATGGTTTGGGGGGATTTTCTTTCAGTTTTGGGGGTGATGCCGTTCTTGTTTGGGGTGTTTTTGACGTGTTTTGGGGTCTCTGTTGGGTTTATTTGCGTTGTCATTGGTCATCATGGTGGAAAAGTGTACATTGTGGGTTTTGGAGAACATCAGGTAGGTTTAGGGTGGTTTTGGGGTGGATCTATGGTATTTGGGGTTTTCTTCTATTTTTTGGCATGAACCTGTTCTTTTTTGGGGTGTTTTTGATGTGTTTTGGGGTCTCCGTTGGGTTTTGTTGTGTTCTTGTTGGTCATTATGTTAAATAGGAGTGGATTGTGGGTTTTGGAGAAGATCAGGTAGGTTTAGGGTGGTTTTGGGGTGGATCTATGGTTTTGGGGGATTTTCTTCCAGATTTGGGGGTGATGCCGATATTTTTTGGGGTGTTTTTGACGTGTTTTGGGGTCTCCGTTGTGTTTCATTGGGTTTTCCATGTTCATCATGGTGGAAAAGTGTAAATTGTGGGTTTTGGAGAACATCAGGTAGGTTTAGGGTGGTTTTGGGGTGGATCTATGGTTTTGGGGGATTTTCTTCCAGTTTTGGGTGTGATGCCATTCTTGTTTGGGGTGTTTTTTAAGGTTTTTGGGGTCTCTGTTTGGTTTTGTTGGGTTCTCGTTTGTCATCATGGTGGAAAAGGGTAAATTGTGGGTTTTGGAGAACATCAGGTAGGTTTCGGGTGGTTTTGGGGTGGATCTATGGTTTTGGCGTATTTTCTTTCAGTTTTGGGGGTGATGCCGATATTTTTTGGGGTGTTTTTGACGTGTTTTGGGGTCTCTGTTGGGTTTATTTGCGTTCTCATTGGTCATCATGGTGGAAAAGGGTACATTGTGGGTTTTGGAGAACATCAGGTAGGTTTAGGGTGTCTTTGGGGTGGATCTATGGTATTTGGGGTTTTCTTCTATTTTTTGGCATGAACCTGTTCTTTTTTGGGGTGTTTTTGATGTGTTTTGGGGTCTCCGTTGGGTTTTGTGCTGTTCTTGTTTGTCATTATGTTAAATAGGAGTGGATTGTGGGTTTTGGAGAAGATCAGGTAGGTTTAGGGTGGTTTTGGGGTGGATCTATGGTTTTGGCGTATTTTCTTCCAGATTTGGGGGTGATGCCGATATTTTTTGGGGTGTTTTTGACGTGTTTTGGGGTCTCCGTTGTGTTTCATTGGGTTTTCCATGTTCATCTTGGTGGAAAAGTGTAAATTGTGGGTTTTGGAGAAGATCAGGTAGGTTTAGGGTGGTTTTGGGGTGGATCTATGGTATTCATTTTTTGTTTGTTTTATTATTTGGGGGGAGGAGGTGGGAAGATCCTGGACTTTTTGTGTTGTTTTTGACGTGTTTTGGGGTCTCCGTTGTGTTTCATTGGGTTTTCCATGGTCATCGTGTTGTAAAAGGGTAAATTGTGGGTTTTGGAGAACTTCAGGTAGGTTTATGGGGAGTTTTCACGTGGATTCATGGTATTTGGGGTTTTCTTCTTTTTGGGGGAGTGATCCTCTCCTTTCTTCGGGTGATTTTGAAGTGTTTTGGGGTTTCCTTTGCGTTTCGTTGAGTTCCTAATGTGTTTTATGGTGGTTGGGAGTGTGCTTTGGGATTAGGAGAACATCAGGTAGGTTTAGGGTGTCTTTGGGGTGGATCTATGGTATTTGGGGTTTTCTTCTATTTTTTGGCGTGATCCTGTTCTTTTTTTTTTGGGTGTATTTGACGTGTTTTGGGGTCTCCGTTGGGTTTTGTTGTGTTCCTGTTGGTCTTTCTGTTAAATAGGTGTGGATTGTGGGTTTTGGAGAAGATCAGGTAGGTTTCGGGTGGTTTTGGGGTGGATCTATGGTTTGGGGGGATTTTCTTTCAGTTTTGGGGGTGATGCCGTTCTTGTTTGGGGTGTTTTTGACGTGTTTTGGGGTCTCTGTTGGGTTTATTTGCGTTGTCATTGGTCATCATGGTGGAAAAGTGTACATTGTGGGTTTTGGAGAACATCAGGTAGGTTTAGGGTGGTTTTGGGGTGGATCTATGGTATTTGGGGTTTTCTTCTATTTTTTGGCATGAACCTGTTCTTTTTTGGGGTGTTTTTGATGTGTTTTGGGGTCTCCGTTGGGTTTTGTTGTGTTCTTGTTGGTCATTATGTTAAATAGGAGTGGATTGTGGGTTTTGGAGAAGATCAGGTAGGTTTAGGGTGGTTTTGGGGTGGATCTATGGTTTTGGCGTATTTTCTTCCAGATTTGGGGGTGATGCCGATATTTTTTGGGGTGTTTTTGACGTGTTTTGGGGTCTCCGTTGTGTTTCATTGGGTTTTCCATGTTCATCATGGTGGAAAAGTGTAAATTGTGGGTTTTGGAGAACATCAGGTAGGTTTAGGGTGGTTTTGGGGTGGATCTATGGTTTTGGGGGATTTTCTTCCAGTTTTGGGTGTGATGCCATTCTTGTTTGGGGTGTTTTTTAAGGTTTTTGGGGTCTCTGTTTGGTTTTGTTGGGTTCTCGTTTGTCATCATGGTGGAAAAGGGTAAATTGTGGGTTTTGGAGAACATCAGGTAGGTTTCGGGTGGTTTTGGGGTGGATCTATGGTTTTGGCGTATTTTCTTTCAGTTTTGGGGGTGATGCCGATATTTTTTGGGGTGTTTTTGACGTGTTTTGGGGTCTCTGTTGGGTTTATTTGCGTTCTCATTGGTCATCATGGTGGAAAAGGGTACATTGTGGGTTTTGGAGAACATCAGGTAGGTTTAGGGTGTCTTTGGGGTGGATCTATGGTATTTGGGGTTTTCTTCTATTTTTTGGCATGAACCTGTTCTTTTTTGGGGTGTTTTTGATGTGTTTTGGGGTCTCCGTTGGGTTTTGTGCTGTTCTTGTTTGTCATTATGTTAAATAGGAGTGGATTGTGGGTTTTGGAGAAGATCAGGTAGGTTTAGGGTGGTTTTGGGGTGGATCTATGGTTTTGGCGTATTTTCTTCCAGATTTGGGGGTGATGCCGATATTTTTTGGGGTGTTTTTGACGTGTTTTGGGGTCTCCGTTGTGTTTCATTGGGTTTTCCATGTTCATCTTGGTGGAAAAGTGTAAATTGTGGGTTTTGGAGAACATCAGGTAGGTTTAGGGTGGTTTTGGGGTGGATCTATGGTATTCATTTTTTGTTTGTTTTATTATTTGGGGGGAGGAGGTGGGAAGATCCTGGACTTTTTGTGTTGTTTTTGACGTGTTTTGGGGTCTCCGTTGTGTTTCATTGGGTTTTCCATGGTCATCGTGTTGTAAAAGGGTAAATTGTGGGTTTTGGAGAACTTCAGGTAGGTTTAGGGGGAGTTTTCACGTGGATTCATGGTATTTGGGGTTTTCTTCTTTTTGGGGGAGTGATCCTCTCC
Organism: Aythya ferina; assembly: GCF_964211825.1. Classification (NCBI taxonomy): domain Eukaryota; kingdom Metazoa; phylum Chordata; class Aves; order Anseriformes; family Anatidae; genus Aythya; species Aythya ferina. The sequence goes on from NW_028181455.1 coordinate 24,523, forward strand.
TTTCTTCGGGTGATTTTGAAGTGTTTTGGGGTTTCCTTTGCGTTTCGTTGAGTTCCTAATGTGTTTTATGGTGGTTGGGAGTGTGCTTTGGGATTAGGAGAACATCAGGTAGGTTTAGGGTGTCTTTGGGGTGGATCTATGGTATTTGGGGTTTTCTTCTATTTTTTGGCGTGATCCTGTTCTTTTTTTTTTGGGTGTATTTGACGTGTTTTGGGGTCTCCGTTGGGTTTTGTTGTGTTCCTGTTGGTCTTTCTGTTAAATAGGTGTGGATTGTGGGTTTTGGAGAAGATCAGGTAGGTTTCGGGTGGTTTTGGGGTGGATCTATGGTTTGGGGGGATTTTCTTTCAGTTTTGGGGGTGATGCCGTTCTTGTTTGGGGTGTTTTTGACGTGTTTTGGGGTCTCTGTTGGGTTTATTTGCGTTCTCATTGGTCATCATGGTGGAAAAGTGTACATTGTGGGTTTTGGAGAACATCAGGTAGGTTTAGGGTGGTTTTGGGGTGGATCTATGGTCTTTGGGGTTTTCTTCTATTTTTTGGCATGAACCTGTTCTTGTTTGGGGTGTTTTTGATGTGTTTTGGGGTCTCCGTTGGGTTTTGTTGTGTTCTTGTTGGTCATTATGTTAAATAGGAGTGGATTGTGGGTTTTGGAGAAGATCAGGTAGGTTTAGGGTGGTTTTGGGGTGGATCTATGGTTTTGGCGTATTTTCTTCCAGTTTTGGGGGTGATGCCGATATTTTTTGGGGTGTTTTGGACGTGTTTTGGGGTCTCCGTTGGGTTTCTTTGGGTTTTCCATGTTCATCATGGTGGAAAAGTGTAAATTGTGGGTTTTGGAGAACTTCAGGTAGGTTTAGGGTGGTTTTGGGGTGGATCTATGGTTTTGGGGGATTTTCTTCCAGTTTTGGGTGTGATGCCATTCTTGTTTTGGGTGTTTTTTAAGGTTTTTGGGGTCTCTGTTTGGTTTTGTTGGGTTCTCGCTTGTCATCATGGTGGAAAAGGGTAAATTGTGGGTTTTGGAGAACATCAGGTAGGTTTCGGGTGGTTTTGGGGTGGATCTATGGTATTCATTTTTTGTTTGTTTTATTATTTGGGGGGAGGAGGTGGGAAGATCCTGGACTTTTTGTGTTGTTTTTGACGTGTTTTGGGTTCTCCGTTGTGTTTCATTGGGTTTTCCATGGTCATCGTGTTGTAAAAGGTTAAATTGTGGGTTTTGGAGAACTTCAGGTAGGTTTAGGGGGAGTTTTCACGTGGATTCATGGTATTTGGGGTTTTCTTCTTTTTGGGGGAGTGATCCTCTCCTTTCTTCGGGTGATTTTGAAGTGTTTTGGGGTTTCCTTTGCGTTTCGTTGAGTTCCTAATGTGTTTTATGGTGGTTGGGAGTGTGCTTTGGGATTAGGAGAACATCAGGTAGGTTTAGGGTGTCTTTGGGGTGGATCTATGGTATTTGGGGTTTTCTTCTATTTTTTGGCGTGATCCTGTTCTTTTTTTTTGGGTGTATTTGACGTGTTTTGGGGTCTCCGTTGGGTTTTGTTGTGTTCCTGTTGGTCTTTCTGTTAAATAGGTGTGGATTGTGGGTTTTGGAGAAGATCAGGTAGGTTTCGGGTGGTTTTGGGGTGGATCTATGGTTTGGGGGGATTTTCTTTCAGTTTTGGGGGTGATGCCGTTCTTGTTTGGGGTGTTTTTGACGTGTTTTGGGGTCTCTGTTGGGTTTATTTGCGTTGTCATTGGTCATCATGGTGGAAAAGTGTACATTGTGGGTTTTGGAGAACATCAGGTAGGTTTAGGGTGGTTTTGGGGTGGATCTATGGTATTTGGGGTTTTCTTCTATTTTTTGGCATGAACCTGTTCTTTTTTGGGGTGTTTTTGATGTGTTTTGGGGTCTCCGTTGGGTTTTGTTGTGTTCTTGTTGGTCATTATGTTAAATAGGAGTGGATTGTGGGTTTTGGAGAAGATCAGGTAGGTTTAGGGTGGTTTTGGGGTGGATCTATGGTTTTGGCGTATTTTCTTCCAGATTTGGGGGTGATGCCGATATTTTTTGGGGTGTTTTTGACGTGTTTTGGGGTCTCCGTTGTGTTTCATTGGGTTTTCCATGTTCATCATGGTGGAAAAGTGTAAATTGTGGGTTTTGGAGAACATCAGGTAGGTTTAGGGTGGTTTTGGGGTGGATCTATGGTTTTGGGGGATTTTCTTCCAGTTTTGGGTGTGATGCCATTCTTGTTTGGGGTGTTTTTTAAGGTTTTTGGGGTCTCTGTTTGGTTTTGTTGGGTTCTCGTTTGTCATCATGGTGGAAAAGGGTAAATTGTGGGTTTTGGAGAACATCAGGTAGGTTTCGGGTGGTTTTGGGGTGGATCTATGGTTTTGGCGTATTTTCTTTCAGTTTTGGGGGTGATGCCGATATTTTTTGGGGTGTTTTTGACGTGTTTTGGGGTCTCTGTTGGGTTTATTTGCGTTCTCATTGGTCATCATGGTGGAAAAGGGTACATTGTGGGTTTTGGAGAACATCAGGTAGGTTTAGGGTGTCTTTGGGGTGGATCTATGGTATTTGGGGTTTTCTTCTATTTTTTGGCATGAACCTGTTCTTTTTTGGGGTGTTTTTGATGTGTTTTGGGGTCTCCGTTGGGTTTTGTGCTGTTCTTGTTTGTCATTATGTTAAATAGGAGTGGATTGTGGGTTTTGGAGAAGATCAGGTAGGTTTAGGGTGGTTTTGGGGTGGATCTATGGTTTTGGCGTATTTTCTTCCAGATTTGGGGGTGATGCCGATATTTTTTGGGGTGTTTTTGACGTGTTTTGGGGTCTCCGTTGTGTTTCATTGGGTTTTCCATGTTCATCTTGGTGGAAAAGTGTAAATTGTGGGTTTTGGAGAACATCAGGTAGGTTTAGGGTGGTTTTGGGGTGGATCTATGGTATTCATTTTTTGTTTGTTTTATTATTTGGGGGGAGGAGGTGGGAAGATCCTGGACTTTTTGTGTTGTTTTTGACGTGTTTTGGGGTCTCCGTTGTGTTTCATTGGGTTTTCCATGGTCATCGTGTTGTAAAAGGGTAAATTGTGGGTTTTGGAGAACTTCAGGTAGGTTTAGGGGGAGTTTTCACGTGGATTCATGGTATTTGGGGTTTTCTTCTTTTTGGGGGAGTGATCCTCTCCTTTCTTCGGGTGATTTTGAAGTGTTTTGGGGTTTCCTTTGCGTTTCGTTGAGTTCCTAATGTGTTTTATGGTGGTTGGGAGTGTGCTTTGGGATTAGGAGAACATCAGGTAGGTTTAGGGTGTCTTTGGGGTGGATCTATGGTATTTGGGGTTTTCTTCTATTTTTTGGCGTGATCCTGTTCTTTTTTTTTTGGGTGTATTTGACGTGTTTTGGGGTCTCCGTTGGGTTTTGTTGTGTTCCTGTTGGTCTTTCTGTTAAATAGGTGTGGATTGTGGGTTTTGGAGAAGATCAGGTAGGTTTCGGGTGGTTTTGGGGTGGATCTATGGTTTTGGGGGATTTTCTTTCAGTTTTGGGGGTGATGCCGTTCTTGTTTGGGGTGTTTTTGACGTGTTTTGGGGTCTCTGTTGGGTTTATTTGCGTTCTCATTGGTCATCATGGTGGAAAAGTGTACATTGTGGGTTTTGGAGAACATCAGGTAGGTTTAGGGTGGTTTTGGGGTGGATCTATGGTCTTTGGGGTTTTCTTCTATTTTTTGGCATGAACCTGTTCTTGTTTGGGGTGTTTTTGATGTGTTTTGGGGTCTCCGTTGGGTTTTGTTGTGTTCTTGTTGGTCATTATGTTAAATAGGAGTGGATTGTGGGTTTTGGAGAAGATCAGGTAGGTTTAGGGTGGTTTTGGGGTGGATCTATGGTTTTGGGGGATTTTCTTCCAGTTTTGGGGGTGATGCCGATATTTTTTGGGGTGTTTTGGACGTGTTTTGGGGTCTCCGTTGGGTTTCTTTGGGTTTTCCATGTTCATCATGGTGGAAAAGTGTAAATTGTGGGTTTTGGAGAACTTCAGGTAGGTTTAGGGTGGTTTTGGGGTGGATCTATGGTTTTGGGGGATTTTCTTCCAGTTTTGGGTGTGATGCCATTCTTGTTTTGGGTGTTTTTTAAGGTTTTTGGGGTCTCTGTTTGGTTTTGTTGGGTTCTCGCTTGTCATCATGGTGGAAAAGGGTAAATTGTGGGTTTTGGAGAACATCAGGTAGGTTTCGGGTGGTTTTGGGGTGGATCTATGGTATTCATTTTTTGTTTGTTTTATTATTTGGGGGGAGGAGGTGGGAAGATCCTGGACTTTTTGTGTTGTTTTTGACGTGTTTTGGGGTCTCCGTTGTGTTTCATTGGGTTTTCCATGGTCATCGTGTTGTAAAAGGGTAAATTGTGGGTTTTGGAGAACTTCAGGTAGGTTTAGGGGGAGTTTTCACGTGGATTCATGGTATTTGGGGTTTTCTTCTTTTTGGGGGAGTGATCCTCTCCTTTCTTCGGGTGATTTTGAAGTGTTTTGGGGTTTCCTTTGCGTTTCGTTGAGTTCCTAATGTGTTTTATGGTGGTTGGGAGTGTGCTTTGGGATTAGGAGAACATCAGGTAGGTTTAGGGTGTCTTTGGGGTGGATCTATGGTATTTGGGGTTTTCTTTTATTTTTTGGCGTGATCCTGTTCTTTTTTTTTGGGTGTATTTGACGTGTTTTGGGGTCTCCGTTGGGTTTTGTTGTGTTCCTGTTGGTCTTTCTGTTAAATAGGTGTGGATTGTGGGTTTTGGAGAAGATCAGGTAGGTTTAGGGTGGTTTTGGGGTGGATCTATGGTTTTGGGGGATTTTCTTTCAGTTTTGGGGGTGATGCCGTTCTTGTTTGGGGTGTTTTTGACGTGTTTTGGGGTCTCTGTTGGGTTTATTTGCGTTGTCATTGGTCATCATGGTGGAAAAGTGTACATTGTGGGTTTTGGAGAACATCAGGTAGGTTTAGGGTGGTTTTGGGGTGGATCTATGGTATTTGGGGTTTTCTTCTATTTTTTGGCATGAACCTGTTCTTTTTTGGGGTGTTTTTGATGTGTTTTGGGGTCTCCGTTGGGTTTTGTTGTGTTCTTGTTGGTCATTATGTTAAATAGGAGTGGATTGTGGGTTTTGGAGAAGATCAGGTAGGTTTAGGGTGGTTTTGGGGTGGATCTATGGTTTTGGCGTATTTTCTTCCAGATTTGGGGGTGATGCCGATATTTTTTGGGGTGTTTTTGACGTGTTTTGGGGTCTCCGTTGTGTTTCATTGGGTTTTCCATGTTCATCATGGTGGAAAAGTGTAAATTGTGGGTTTTGGAGAACATCAGGTAGGTTTAGGGTGGTTTTGGGGTGGATCTATGGTTTTGGGGGATTTTCTTCCAGTTTTGGGTGTGATGCCATTCTTGTTTGGGGTGTTTTTTAAGGTTTTTGGGGTCTCTGTTTGGTTTTGTTGGGTTCTCGTTTGTCATCATGGTGGAAAAGGGTAAATTGTGGGTTTTGGAGAACATCAGGTAGGTTTCGGGTGGTTTTGGGGTGGATCTATGGTTTTGGCGTATTTTCTTTCAGTTTTGGGGGTGATGCCGATATTTTTTGGGGTGTTTTTGACGTGTTTTGGGGTCTCTGTTGGGTTTATTTGCGTTCTCATTGGTCATCATGGTGGAAAAGGGTACATTGTGGGTTTTGGAGAACATCAGGTAGGTTTAGGGTGTCTTTGGGGTGGATCTATGGTATTTGGGGTTTTCTTCTATTTTTTGGCATGAACCTGTTCTTTTTTGGGGTGTTTTTGATGTGTTTTGGGGTCTCCGTTGGGTTTTGTGCTGTTCTTGTTTGTCATTATGTTAAATAGGAGTGGATTGTGGGTTTTGGAGAAGATCAGGTAGGTTTAGGGTGGTTTTGGGGTGGATCTATGGTTTTGGCGTATTTTCTTCCAGATTTGGGGGTGATGCCGATATTTTTTGGGGTGTTTTTGACGTGTTTTGGGGTCTCCGTTGTGTTTCATTGGGTTTTCCATGTTCATCTTGGTGGAAAAGTGTAAATTGTGGGTTTTGGAGAACATCAGGTAGGTTTAGGGTGGTTTTGGGGTGGATCTATGGTATTCATTTTTTGTTTGTTTTATTATTTGGGGGGAGGAGGTGGGAAGATCCTGGACTTTTTGTGTTGTTTTTGACGTGTTTTGGGGTCTCCGTTGTGTTTCATTGGGTTTTCCATGGTCATCGTGTTGTAAAAGGGTAAATTGTGGGTTTTGGAGAACTTCAGGTAGGTTTAGGGGGAGTTTTCACGTGGATTCATGGTATTTGGGGTTTTCTTCTTTTTGGGGGAGTGATCCTCTCCTTTCTTCGGGTGATTTTGAAGTGTTTTGGGGTTTCCTTTGCGTTTCGTTGAGTTCCTAATGTGTTTTATGGTGGTTGGGAGTGTGCTTTGGGATTAGGAGAACATCAGGTAGGTTTAGGGTGTCTTTGGGGTGGATCTATGGTATTTGGGGTTTTCTTCTATTTTTTGGCGTGATCCCGTTCTTTTTTTTTTGGGTGTATTTGACGTGTTTTGGGGTCTCCGTTGGGTTTTGTTGTGTTCCTGTTGGTCTTTCTGTTAAATAGGTGTGGATTGTGGGTTTTGGAGAAGATCAGGTAGGTTTCGGGTGGTTTTGGGGTGGATCTATGGTTTTGGGGGATTTTCTTTCAGTTTTGGGGGTGATGCCGTTCTTGTTTGGGGTGTTTTTGACGTGTTTTGGGGTCTCTGTTGGGTTTATTTGCGTTCTCATTGGTCATCATGGTGGAAAAGTGTACATTGTGGGTTTTGGAGAACATCAGGTAGGTTTAGGGTGGTTTTGGGGTGGATCTATGGTCTTTGGGGTTTTCTTCTATTTTTTGGCATGAACCTGTTCTTGTTTGGGGTGTTTTTGATGTGTTTTGGGGTCTCCGTTGGGTTTTGTTGTGTTCTTGTTGGTCATTATGTTAAATAGGAGTGGATTGTGGGTTTTGGAGAAGATCAGGTAGGTTTAGGGTGGTTTTGGGGTGGATCTATGGTTTTGGCGTATTTTCTTCCAGATTTGGGGGTGATGCCGATATTTTTTGGGGTGTTTTTGACGTGTTTTGGGGTCTCCGTTGTGTTTCTTTGGGTTTTCCATGTTCATCATGGTGGAAAAGTGTAAATTGTGGGTTTTGGAGAACTTCAGGTAGGTTTAGGGTGGTTTTGGGGTGGATCTATGGTTTTGGGGGATTTTCTTCCAGTTTTGGGTGTGATGCCATTTTTGTTTTGGGTGTTTTTTAAGGTTTTTGGGGTCTCTGTTTGGTTTTGTTGGGTTCTCGCTTGTCATCATGGTGGAAAAGGGTAAATTGTGGGTTTTGGAGAACATCAGGTAGGTTTCGGGTGGTTTTGGGGTGGATCTATGGTATTCATTTTTTGTTTGTTTTATTATTTGGGGGGAGGAGGTGGGAAGATCCTGGACTTTTTGTGTTGTTTTTGACGTGTTTTGGGGTCTCCGTTGTGTTTCATTGGGTTTTCCATGGTCATCGTGTTGTAAAAGGGTAAATTGTGGGTTTTGGAGAACTTCAGGTAGGTTTAGGGGGAGTTTTCACGTGGATTCATGGTATTTGGGGTTTTCTTCTTTTTGGGGGAGTGATCCTCTCCTTTCTTCGGGTGATTTTGAAGTGTTTTGGGGTTTCCTTTGCGTTTCGTTGAGTTCCTAATGTGTTTTATGGTGGTTGGGAGTGTGCTTTGGGATTAGGAGAACATCAGGTAGGTTTAGGGTGTCTTTGGGGTGGATCTATGGTATTTGGGGTTTTCTTTTATTTTTTGGCGTGATCCTGTTCTTTTTTTTTGGGTGTATTTGACGTGTTTTGGGGTCTCCGTTGGGTTTTGTTGTGTTCCTGTTGGTCTTTCTGTTAAATAGGTGTGGATTGTGGGTTTTGGAGAAGATCAGGTAGGTTTAGGGTGGTTTTGGGGTGGATCTATGGTTTTGGGGGATTTTCTTTCAGTTTTGGGGGTGATGCCGTTCTTGTTTGGGGTGTTTTTGACGTGTTTTGGGGTCTCTGTTGGGTTTATTTGCGTTGTCATTGGTCATCATGGTGGAAAAGTGTACATTGTGGGTTTTGGAGAACATCAGGTAGGTTTAGGGTGGTTTTGGGGTGGATCTATGGTATTTGGGGTTTTCTTCTATTTTTTGGCATGAACCTGTTCTTTTTTGGGGTGTTTTTGATGTGTTTTGGGGTCTCCGTTGGGTTTTGTTGTGTTCTTGTTGGTCATTATGTTAAATAGGAGTGGATTGTGGGTTTTGGAGAAGATCAGGTAGGTTTAGGGTGGTTTTGGGGTGGATCTATGGTTTTGGCGTATTTTCTTCCAGTTTTGGGGGTGATGCCGATATTTTTTGGGGTGTTTTTGACGTGTTTTGGGGTCTCCGTTGTGTTTCATTGGGTTTTCCATGTTCATCATGGTGGAAAAGTGTAAATTGTGGGTTTTGGAGAACATCAGGTAGGTTTAGGGTGGTTTTGGGGTGGATCTATGGTTTTGGGGGATTTTCTTCCAGTTTTGGGTGTGATGCCATTCTTGTTTGGGGTGTTTTTTAAGGTTTTTGGGGTCTCTGTTTGGTTTTGTTGGGTTCTCGTTTGTCATCATGGTGGAAAAGGGTAAATTGTGGGTTTTGGAGAACATCAGGTAGGTTTCGGGTGGTTTTGGGGTGGATCTATGGTTTTGGCGTATTTTCTTTCAGTTTTGGGGGTGATGCCGATATTTTTTGGGGTGTTTTTGACGTGTTTTGGGGTCTCTGTTGGGTTTATTTGCGTTCTCATTGGTCATCATGGTGGAAAAGGGTACATTGTGGGTTTTGGAGAACATCAGGTAGGTTTAGGGTGTCTTTGGGGTGGATCTATGGTATTTGGGGTTTTCTTCTATTTTTTGGCATGAACCTGTTCTTTTTTGGGGTGTTTTTGATGTGTTTTGGGGTCTCCGTTGGGTTTTGTGCTGTTCTTGTTTGTCATTATGTTAAATAGGAGTGGATTGTGGGTTTTGGAGAAGATCAGGTAGGTTTAGGGTGGTTTTGGGGTGGATCTATGGTTTTGGCGTATTTTCTTCCAGATTTGGGGGTGATGCCGATATTTTTTGGGGTGTTTTTGACGTGTTTTGGGGTCTCCGTTGTGTTTCATTGGGTTTTCCATGTTCATCTTGGTGGAAAAGTGTAAATTGTGGGTTTTGGAGAACATCAGGTAGGTTTAGGGTGGTTTTGGGGTGGATCTATGGTATTCATTTTTTGTTTGTTTTATTATTTGGGGGGAGGAGGTGGGAAGATCCTGGACTTTTTGTGTTGTTTTTGACGTGTTTTGGGGTCTCCGTTGTGTTTCATTGGGTTTTCCATGGTCATCGTGTTGTAAAAGGGTAAATTGTGGGTTTTGGAGAACTTCAGGTAGGTTTAGGGGGAGTTTTCACGTGGATTCATGGTATTTGGGGTTTTCTTCTTTTTGGGGGAGTGATCCTCTCCTTTCTTCGGGTGATTTTGAAGTGTTTTGGGGTTTCCTTTGCGTTTCGTTGAGTTCCTAATGTGTTTTATGGTGGTTGGGAGTGTGCTTTGGGATTAGGAGAACATCAGGTAGGTTTAGGGTGTCTTTGGGGTGGATCTATGGTATTTGGGGTTTTCTTCTATTTTTTGGCGTGATCCTGTTCTTTTTTTTTGGGTGTATTTGACGTGTTTTGGGGTCTCCGTTGGGTTTTGTTGTGTTCCTGTTGGTCTTTCTGTTAAATAGGTGTGGATTGTGGGTTTTGGAGAAGATCAGGTAGGTTTCGGGTGGTTTTGGGGTGGATCTATGGTTTGGGGGGATTTTCTTTCAGTTTTGGGGGTGATGCCGTTCTTGTTTGGGGTGTTTTTGACGTGTTTTGGGGTCTCTGTTGGGTTTATTTGCGTTCTCATTGGTCATCATGGTGGAAAAGTGTACATTGTGGGTTTTGGAGAACATCAGGTAGGTTTAGGGTGGTTTTGGGGTGGATCTATGGTCTTTGGGGTTTTCTTCTATTTTTTGGCATGAACCTGTTCTTGTTTGGGGTGTTTTTGATGTGTTTTGGGGTCTCCGTTGGGTTTTGTTGTGTTCTTGTTGGTCATTATGTTAAATAGGAGTGGATTGTGGGTTTTGGAGAAGATCAGGTAGGTTTAGGGTGGTTTTGGGGTGGATCTATGGTTTTGGCGTATTTTCTTCCAGATTTGGGGGTGATGCCGATATTTTTTGGGGTGTTTTTGACGTGTTTTGGGGTCTCCGTTGTGTTTCTTTGGGTTTTCCATGTTCATCATGGTGGAAAAGTGTAAATTGTGGGTTTTGGAGAACTTCAGGTAGGTTTAGGGTGGTTTTGGGGTGGATCTATGGTTTTGGGGGATTTTCTTCCAGTTTTGGGTGTGATGCCATTTTTGTTTTGGGTGTTTTTTAAGGTTTTTGGGGTCTCTGTTTGGTTTTGTTGGGTTCTCGCTTGTCATCATGGTGGAAAAGGGTAAATTGTGGGTTTTGGAGAACATCAGGTAGGTTTCGGGTGGTTTTGGGGTGGATCTATGGTATTCATTTTTTGTTTGTTTTATTATTTGGGGGGAGGAGGTGGGAAGATCCTGGACTTTTTGTGTTGTTTTTGACGTGTTTTGGGGTCTCCGTTGTGTTTCATTGGGTTTTCCATGGTCATCGTGTTGTAAAAGGGTAAATTGTGGGTTTTGGAGAACTTCAGGTAGGTTTAGGGGGAGTTTTCACGTGGATTCATGGTATTTGGGGTTTTCTTCTTTTTGGGGGAGTGATCCTCTCCTTTCTTCGGGTGATTTTGAAGTGTTTTGGGGTTTCCTTTGCGTTTCGTTGAGTTCCTAATGTGTTTTATGGTGGTTGGGAGTGTGCTTTGGGATTAGGAGAACATCAGGTAGGTTTAGGGTGTCTTTGGGGTGGATCTATGGTATTTGGGGTTTTCTTTTATTTTTTGGCGTGATCCTGTTCTTTTTTTTTGGGTGTATTTGACGTGTTTTGGGGTCTCCGTTGGGTTTTGTTGTGTTCCTGTTGGTCTTTCTGTTAAATAGGTGTGGATTGTGGGTTTTGGAGAAGATCAGGTAGGTTTAGGGTGGTTTTGGGGTGGATCTATGGTTTTGGGGGATTTTCTTTCAGTTTTGGGGGTGATGCCGTTCTTGTTTGGGGTGTTTTTGACGTGTTTTGGGGTCTCTGTTGGGTTTATTTGCGTTGTCATTGGTCATCATGGTGGAAAAGTGTACATTGTGGGTTTTGGAGAACATCAGGTAGGTTTAGGGTGGTTTTGGGGTGGATCTATGGTATTTGGGGTTTTCTTCTCTTTTTTGGCATGAACCTGTTCTTTTTTGGGGTGTTTTTGATGTGTTTTGGGGTCTCCGTTGGGTTTTGTTGTGTTCTTGTTGGTCATTATGTTAAATAGGAGTGGATTGTGGGTTTTGGAGAAGATCAGGTAGGTTTAGGGTGGTTTTGGGGTGGATCTATGGTTTTGGCGTATTTTCTTCCAGTTTTGGGGGTGATGCCGATATTTTTTGGGGTGTTTTTGACGTGTTTTGGGGTCTCCGTTGTGTTTCATTGGGTTTTCCATGTTCATCATGGTGGAAAAGTGTAAATTGTGGGTTTTGGAGAACATCAGGTAGGTTTAGGGTGGTTTTGGGGTGGATCTATGGTTTTGGGGGATTTTCTTCCAGTTTTGGGTGTGATGCCATTCTTGTTTGGGGTGTTTTTTAAGGTTTTTGGGGTCTCTGTTTGGTTTTGTTGGGTTCTCGTTTGTCATCATGGTGGAAAAGTGTAAATTGTGGGTTTTGGAGAACATCAGGTAGGTTTCGGGTGGTTTTGGGGTGGATCTATGGTTTTGGGGGATTTTCTTTCAGTTTTGGGGGTGATGCCGTTCTTGTTTGGGGTGTTTTTGACGTGTTTTGGGGTCTCTGTTGGGTTTATTTGCGTTGTCATTGGTCATCATGGTGGAAAAGTGTACATTGTGGGTTTTGGAGAACATCAGGTAGGTTTAGGGTGGTTTTGGGGTGGATCTATGGTATTTGGGGTTTTCTTCTATTTTTTGGCATGAACCTGTTCTTTTTTGGGGTGTTTTTGATGTGTTTTGGGGTCTCCGTTGGGTTTTGTTGTGTTCTTGTTGGTCATTATGTTAAATAGGAGTGGATTGTGGGTTTTGGAGAAGATCAGGTAGGTTTAGGGTGGTTTTGGGGTGGATCTATGGTTTTGGGGGATTTTCTTCCAGATTTGGGGGTGATGCCGATATTTTTTGGGGTGTTTTTGACGTGTTTTGGGGTCTCCGTTGTGATTCATTGGGTTTTCCATGTTCATTTTGTTGGAAAAGTGTAAATTGTGGGTTTTGGAGAAGATCAGGTAGGTTTAGGGTGGTTTTGGGGTGGATCTATGGTATTCATTTTTTGTTTGTTTTATTATTTGGGGGGAGGAGGTGGGAAGATCCTGGACTTTTTGTGTTGTTTTTGACGTGTTTTGGGGTCTCCGTTGTGTTTCATTGGGTTTTCCATGGTCATCGTGTTGTAAAAGGGTAAATTGTGGGTTTTGGAGAACTTCAGGTAGGTTTAGGGGGAGTTTTCACGTGGATTCATGGTATTTGGTGTTTTCTTCTTTTTGGGGGAGTGATCCTCTCCTTTCTTCGGGTGATTTTGAAGTGTTTTGGGGTTTCCGTTGCGTTTCGTTGAGTTCCTAATGTGTTTTATGGTGGTTGGGAGTGTGCTTTGGGATTAGGAGAACATCAGGTAGGTTTAGGGTATCTTTGAGGTGGATCTATGGTATTTAGGGTTTTCTTCTACTTTTGGCGTGATCCTGTTCTTTTTTTTTGGGTGTATTTGACGTGTTTTGGGGTCTCCGTTGGGTTTTGTTGTGTTCCTGTTGGTCTTTCTGTTAAATAGGTGTGGATTGTGGGTTTTGGAGAACTTCAGGTAGGTTTAGTGTGGTTTTGGGGTGGATCTATGGTTTTGGGGGATTTTCTTTCAGTTTTGGGGGTGATGCCGATATTTTTTGGGGTGTTTTTGACGTGTTTTGGGGTCTCCATTAGGTTTTGTTGTGTTCTTGTTGGTCATTATGTTAAATAGGTGTGGATTGTGGGTTTTGGAGAACATCAGGTAGGTTTCGGGTGGTTTTGGGGTGGATCTATGGTTTGGGGGGATTTTCTTTCAGTTTTGGGGGTGATGCCGTTCTTGTTTGGGGTGTTTTTGACGTGTTTTGGGGTCTCTGTTGGGTTTATTTGCGTTGTCATTGGTCATCATGGTGGAAAAGTGTACATTGTGGGTTTTGGAGAACATCAGGTAGGTTTAGGGTGGTTTTGGGGTGGATCTATGGTATTTGGGGTTTTCTTCTATTTTTTGGCATGAACCTGTTCTTTTTTGGGGTGTTTTTGATGTGTTTTGGGGTCTCCGTTGGGTTTTGTTGTGTTCTTGTTGGTCATTATGTTAAATAGGAGTGGATTGTGGGTTTTGGAGAAGATCAGGTAGGTTTCGGGTGGTTTTGGGGTGGATCTATGGTTTTGGGGGATTTTCTTCCAGATTTGGGGGTGATGCCGATATTTTTTGGGGTGTTTTTGACGTGTTTTGGGGTCTCCGTTGTGTTTCATTGGGTTTTCCATGGTCATTTTGTTGGAAAAGTGTAAATTGTGGGTTTTGGAGAAGATCAGGTAGGTTTAGGGTGGTTTTGGGGTGGATCTATGGTATTCATTTTTTGTTTGTTTTATTATTTGGGGGGAGGAGGTGGGAAGATCCTGGACTTTTTGTGTTGTTTTTGACGTGTTTTGGGGTCTCCGTTGTGTTTCATTGGGTTTTCCATGGTCATCGTGTTGTAAAAGGGTAAATTGTGGGTTTTGGAGAACTTCAGGTAGGTTTAGGGGGAGTTTTCACGTGGATTCATGGTATTTGGTGTTTTCTTCTTTTTGGGGGAGTGATCCTCTCCTTTCTTCGGGTGATTTTGAAGTGTTTTGGGGTTTCCGTTGCGTTTCGTTGAGTTCCTAATGTGTTTTATGGTGGTTGGGAGTGTGCTTTGGGATTAGGAGAACATCAGGTAGGTTTAGGGTATCTTTGAGGTGGATCTATGGTATTTGGGGTTTTCTTCTACTTTTGGCGTGATCCTGTTCTTTTTTTTTGGGTGTATTTGACGTGTTTTGGGGTCTCCGTTGGGTTTTGTTGTGTTCCTGTTGGTCTTTCTGTTAAATAGGTGTGGATTGTGGGTTTTGGAGAACTTCAGGTAGGTTTAGTGTGGTTTTGGGGTGGATCTATGGTTTTGGGGGATTTTCTTTCAGTTTTGGGTGTGATGCCGATATTTTTTGGGGTGTTTTTGACGTGTTTTGGGGTCTCCATTAGGTTTTGTTGTGTTCTTGTTGGTCATTATGTTAAATAGGTGTGGATTGTGGGTTTTGGAGAACTTCAGGTAGGTTTAGGGTTGTTTTGGGGTGGATCTATGGTTTTGGCGTATTTTCTTCTAGATTTGGGGGTGATGCCGATATTTTTTGGGGTGTTTTTGACGTGTTTTGGGGTCTCCGTTGTGTTTCATTGGGTTTTCCATGGTCATTTTGTTGGAAAAGTGTAAATTGTGGGTTTTGGAGAAGATCAGGTAGGTTTAGGGTGGTTTTGGGGTGGATCTATGGTATTCATTTTTTGTTTGTTTTATTATTTGGGGGGAGGAGGTGGGAAGATCCTGGACTTTTTGTGTTGTTTTTGACGTGTTTTGGGGTCTCCGTTGTGTTTCATTGGGTTTTCCATGGTCATCGTGTTGTAAAAGGGTAAATTGTGGGTTTTGGAGAACTTCAGGTAGGTTTATGGGGAGTTTTCACGTGGATTCATGGTATTTGGGGTTTTCTTCTTTTTGGGGGAGTGATCCTCTCCTTTCTTCGGGTGATTTTGAAGTGTTTTGGGGTTTCCTTTGCGTTTCGTTGAGTTCCTAATGTGTTTTATGGTGGTTGGGAGTGTGCTTTGGGATTAGGAGAACATCAGGTAGGTTTAGGGTGTCTTTGGGGTGGATCTATGGTATTTGGGGTTTTCTTCTATTTTTTGGCGTGATCCTGTTCTATTTTTTTGGGTGTATTTGACGTGTTTTGGGGTCTCCGTTGGGTTTTGTTGTGTTCCTGTTGGTCTTTCTGTTAAATAGGTGTGGATTGTGGGTTTTGGAGAAGATCAGGTAGGTTTAGGGTGGTTTTGGGGTGGATCTATGGTTTTGGGGGATTTTCTTCCAGATTTGGGGGTGATGCCGTTCTTGTTTGGGGTGTTTTTGACGTGTTTTGCGGTCTCTGTTGGGTTTATTTGCGTTGTCATTGGTCATCATGGTGGAAAAGTGTACATTGTGGGTTTTGGAGAACATCAGGTAGGTTTAGGGTGGTTTTGGGGTGGATCTATGGTATTTGGGGTTTTCTTCTATTTTTTGGCATGAACCTGTTCTTTTTTGGGTTGTTTTTGATGTCTTTTGGGGTCTCCGTTGGGTTTTGTTGTGTTCTTGTTGGTCATTATGTTAATTAGGAGAGGATTGTGGGTTTTGGAGAAGATCAGGTAGGTTTAGGGTGGTTTTGGGGTGGATCTATGGTTTTGGCGTATTTTCTTCCAGATTTGGGGGTGATGCCGATATTTTTTGGGGTGTTTTTGACGTGTTTTGGGGTCTCCGTTGTGTTTCATTGGGTTTTCCATGTTCATCATGGTGGAAAAGTGTAAATTGTGGGTTTTGGAGAACATCAGGTAGGTTTCGGGTGGTTTTGGGGTGGATCTATGGTTTTGGGGGATTTTCTTCCAGTTTTGGGTGTGATGCCATTCTTGTTTGGGGTGTTTTTTAAGGTTTTTGGGGTCTCTGTTTGGTTTTGTTGGGTTCTCGTTTGTCATCATGGTGGAAAAGGGTAAATTGTGGGTTTTGGAGAACATCAGGTAGGTTTCGGGTGGTTTTGGGGTGGATCTATGGTTTTGGCGTATTTTCTTTCAGTTTTGGGGGTGATGCCGATATTTTTTGGGGTGTTTTTGACGTGTTTTGGGGTCTCTGTTGGGTTTATTTGCGTTGTCATTGGTCATCATGGTGGAAAAGTGTACATTGTGGGTTTTGGAGAACATCAGGTAGGTTTAGGGTGTCTTTGGGGTGGATCTATGGTCTTTGGGGTTTTCTTCTATTTTTTGGCATGAACCTGTTCTTTTTTGGGGTGTTTTTGATGTGTTTTGGGGTCTCCGTTGGGTTTTGTTGTGTTCTTGTTGGTCATTATGTTAAATAGGAGTGGATTGTGGGTTTTGGAGAAGATCAGGTAGGTTTAGGGTGGTTTTGGGGTGGATCTATGGTTTTGGCGTATTTTCTTCCAGATTTGGGGGTGATGCCGATATTTTTTGGGGTGTTTTTGACGTGTTTTGGGGTCTCCGTTGTGTTTCTTTGGGTTTTCCATGTTCATCTTGGTGGAAAAGTGTAAATTGTGGGTTTTGGAGAAGATCAGGTAGGTTTAGGGTGGTTTTGGGGTGGATCTATGGTATTCATTTTTTGTTTGTTTTATTATTTGGGGGGAGGAGGTGGGAAGATCCTGGACTTTTTGTGTTGTTTTTGACGTGTTTTGGGGTCTCCGTTGTGTTTCATTGGGTTTTCCATGGTCATCGTGTTGTAAAAGGGTAAATTGTGGGTTTTGGAGAACTTCAGGTAGGTTTAGGGGGAGTTTTCACGTGGATTCATGGTATTTGGGGTTTTCTTCTTTTTGGGGGAGTGATCCTCTCCTTTCTTCGGGTGATTTTGAAGTGTTTTGGGGTTTCCTTTGCGTTTCGTTGAGTTCCTAATGTGTTTTATGGTGGTTGGGAGTGTGCTTTGGGATTAGGAGAACATCAGGTAGGTTTAGGGTGTCTTTGGGGTGGATCTATGGTATTTGGGGTTTTCTTCTATTTTTTGGCGTGATCCTGTTCTTTTTTTTTGGGTGTATTTGACGTGTTTTGGGGTCTCCGTTGGGTTTTGTTGTGTTCCTGTTGGTCTTTCTGTTAAATAGGTGTGGATTGTGGGTTTTGGAGAAGATCAGGTAGGTTTAGGGTGGTTTTGGGGTGGATCTATGGTTTTGGGGGATTTTCTTTCAGTTTTGGGGGTGATGCCGTTCTTGTTTGGGGTGTTTTTGACGTGTTTTGGGGTCTCTGTTGGGTTTATTTGCGTTGTCATTGGTCATCATGGTGGAAAAGTGTACATTGTGGGTTTTGGAGAACATCAGGTAGGTTTAGGGTGGTTTTGGGGTGGATCTATGGTATTTGGGGTTTTCTTCTATTTTTTGGCATGAACCTGTTCTTTTTTGGGGTGTTTTTGATGTGTTTTGGGGTCTCCGTTGGGTTTTGTTGTGTTCTTGTTGGTCATTATGTTAAATAGGAGTGGATTGTGGGTTTTGGAGAAGATCAGGTAGGTTTAGGGTGGTTTTGGGGTGGATCTATGGTTTTGGCGTATTTTCTTCCAGATTTGGGGGTGATGCCGATATTTTTTGGGGTGTTTTTGACGTGTTTTGGGGTCTCCGTTGTGTTTCATTGGGTTTTCCATGTTCATCATGGTGGAAAAGTGTAAATTGTGGGTTTTGGAGAACATCAGGTAGGTTTAGGGTGGTTTTGGGGTGGATCTATGGTTTTGGGGGATTTTCTTCCAGTTTTGGGTGTGATGCCATTCTTGTTTTGGGTGTTTTTTAAGGTTTTTGGGGTCTCTGTTTGGTTTTGTTGGGTTCTCGTTTGTCATCATGGTGGAAAAGGGTAAATTGTGGGTTTTGGAGAACATCAGGTAGGTTTAGGGTGGTTTTGGGGTGGATCTATGGTATTTGGGGTTTTCTTCTATTTTTTGGCATGAACCTGTTCTTTTTTGGGGTGTTTTTGATGTGTTTTGGGGTCTCCGTTGGGTTTTGTTGTGTTCTTGTTGGTCATTATGTTAAATAGGAGTGGATTGTGGGTTTTGGAGAAGATCAGGTAGGTTTAGGGTGGTTTTGGGGTGGATCTATGGTTTTGGGGGATTTTCTTCCAGATTTGGGGGTGATGCCGATATTTTTTGGGGTGTTTTTGACGTGTTTTGGGGTCTCCGTTGTGATTCATTGGGTTTTCCATGTTCATTTTGTTGGAAAAGTGTAAATTGTGGGTTTTGGAGAAGATCAGGTAGGTTTAGGGTGGTTTTGGGGTGGATCTATGGTATTCATTTTTTGTTTGTTTTATTATTTGGGGGGAGGAGGTGGGAAGATCCTGGACTTTTTGTGTTGTTTTTGACGTGTTTTGGGGTCTCCGTTGTGTTTCATTGGGTTTTCCATGGTCATCGTGTTGTAAAAGGGTAAATTGTGGGTTTTGGAGAACTTCAGGTAGGTTTAGGGGGAGTTTTCACGTGGATTCATGGTATTTGGTGTTTTCTTCTTTTTGGGGGAGTGATCCTCTCCTTTCTTCGGGTGATTTTGAAGTGTTTTGGGGTTTCCGTTGCGTTTCGTTGAGTTCCTAATGTGTTTTATGGTGGTTGGGAGTGTGCTTTGGGATTAGGAGAACATCAGGTAGGTTTAGGGTATCTTTGAGGTGGATCTATGGTATTTGGGGTTTTCTTCTACTTTTGGCGTGATCCTGTTCTTTTTTTTTGGGTGTATTTGACGTGTTTTGGGGTCTCCGTTGGGTTTTGTTGTGTTCCTGTTGGTCTTTCTGTTAAATAGGTGTGGATTGTGGGTTTTGGAGAACTTCAGGTAGGTTTAGTGTGGTTTTGGGGTGGATCTATGGTTTTGGGGGATTTTCTTTCAGTTTTGGGGGTGATGCCGATATTTTTTGGGGTGTTTTTGACGTGTTTTGGGGTCTCCATTAGGTTTTGTTGTGTTCTTGTTGGTCATTATGTTAAATAGGTGTGGATTGTGGGTTTTGGAGAACTTCAGGTAGGTTTCGGGTGGTTTTGGGGTGGATCTATGGTTTTGGGGGATTTTCTTTCAGTTTTGGGGGTGATGCCGTTCTTGTTTGGGGTGTTTTTGACGTGTTTTGGGGTCTCTGTTGGGTTTATTTGCGTTGTCATTGGTCATCATGGTGGAAAAGTGTACATTGTGGGTTTTGGAGAACATCAGGTAGGTTTAGGGTGGTTTTGGGGTGGATCTATGGTATTTGGGGTTTTCTTCTATTTTTTGGCATGAACCTGTTCTTTTTTGGGGTGTTTTTGATGTGTTTTGGGGTCTCCGTTGGGTTTTGTTGTGTTCTTGTTGGTCATTATGTTAAATAGGAGTGGATTGTGGGTTTTGGAGAAGATCAGGTAGGTTTAGGGTGGTTTTGGGGTGGATCTATGGTTTTGGGGGATTTTCTTCCAGATTTGGGGGTGATGCCGATATTTTTTGGGGTGTTTTTGACGTGTTTTGGGGTCTCCGTTGTGTTTCATTGGGTTTTCCATGGTCATTTTGTTGGAAAAGTGTAAATTGTGGGTTTTGGAGAAGATCAGGTAGGTTTAGGGTGGTTTTGGGGTGGATCTATGGTATTCATTTTTTGTTTGTTTTATTATTTGGGGGGAGGAGGTGGGAAGATCCTGGACTTTTTGTGTTGTTTTTGACGTGTTTTGGGGTCTCCGTTGTGTTTCATTGGGTTTTCCATGGTCATCGTGTTGTAAAAGGGTAAATTGTGGGTTTTGGAGAACTTCAGGTAGGTTTAGGGGGAGTTTTCACGTGGATTCATGGTATTTGGTGTTTTCTTCTTTTTGGGGGAGTGATCCTCTCCTTTCTTCGGGTGATTTTGAAGTGTTTTGGGGTTTCCGTTGCGTTTCGTTGAGTTCCTAATGTGTTTTATGGTGGTTGGGAGTGTGCTTTGGGATTAGGAGAACATCAGGTAGGTTTAGGGTATCTTTGAGGTGGATCTATGGTATTTGGGGTTTTCTTCTACTTTTGGCGTGATCCTGTTCTTTTTTTTTGGGTGTATTTGACGTGTTTTGGGGTCTCCGTTGGGTTTTGTTGTGTTCCTGTTGGTCTTTCTGTTAAATAGGTGTGGATTGTGGGTTTTGGAGAACTTCAGGTAGGTTTAGTGTGGTTTTGGGGTGGATCTATGGTTTTGGGGGATTTTCTTTCAGTTTTGGGTGTGATGCCGATATTTTTTGGGGTGTTTTTGACGTGTTTTGGGGTCTCCATTAGGTTTTGTTGTGTTCTTGTTGGTCATTATGTTAAATAGGTGTGGATTGTGGGTTTTGGAGAACTTCAGGTAGGTTTAGGGTTGTTTTGGGGTGGATCTATGGTTTTGGCGTATTTTCTTCCAGATTTGGGGGTGATGCCGATATTTTTTGGGGTGTTTTTGACGTGTTTTGGGGTCTCCGTTGTGTTTCATTGGGTTTTCCATGTTCATCTTGGTGGAAAAGTGTAAATTGTGGGTTTTGGAGAACATCAGGTAGGTTTAGGGTGGTTTTGGGGTGGATCTATGGTATTCATTTTTTGTTTGTTTTATTATTTGGGGGGAGGAGGTGGGAAGATCCTGGACTTTTTGTGTTGTTTTTGACGTGTTTTGGGGTCTCCGTTGTGTTTCATTGGGTTTTCCATGGTCATCGTGTTGTAAAAGGGTAAATTGTGGGTTTTGGAGAACTTCAGGTAGGTTTAGTGGGAGTTTTCACGTGGATTCATGGTATCTGGGGTTTTCTTCTTTTTGGGGGAGTGATCCTCTCCTTTCTTCGGGTGATTTTGAAGTGTTTTGGGGTTTCCTTTGCGTTTCGTTGAGTTCCTAATGTGTTTTATGGTGGTTGGGAGTGTGCTTTGGGATTAGGAGAACATCAGGTAGGTTTAGGGTGTCTTTGGGGTGGATCTATGGTATTTGGGGTTTTCTTCTATTTTTTGGCGTGATCCTGTTCTTTTTTTTTGGGTGTATTTGACGTGTTTTGGGGTCTCCGTTGGGTTTTGTTGTGTTCCTGTTGGTCTTTCTGTTAAATAGGTGTGGATTGTGGGTTTTGGAGAAGATCAGGTAGGTTTAGGGTGGTTTTGGGGTGGATCTATGGTTTTGGGGGATTTTCTTCCAGTTTTGGGGGTGATGCCGTTCTTGTTTGGGGTGTTTTTGACGTGTTTTGGGGTCTCTGTTGGGTTTATTTGCGTTGTCATTGGTCATCATGGTGGAAAAGTGTACATTGTGGGTTTTGGAGAACATCAGGTAGGTTTAGGGTGGTTTTGGGGTGGATCTATGGTATTTGGGGTTTTCTTCTATTTTTTGGCATGAACCTGTTCTTTTTTGGGTTGTTTTTGATGTCTTTTGGGGTCTCCGTTGGGTTTTGTTGTGTTCTTGTTGGTCATTATGTTAATTAGGAGAGGATTGTGGGTTTTGGAGAAGATCAGGTAGGTTTAGGGTGGTTTTGGGGTGGATCTATGGTTTTGGCGTATTTTCTTCCAGATTTGGGGGTGATGCCGATATTTTTTGGGGTGTTTTTGACGTGTTTTGGGGTCTCTGTTGGGTTTATTTGCGTTGTCATTGGTCATCATGGTGGAAAAGTGTACATTGTGGGTTTTGGAGAACATCAGGTAGGTTTAGGGTGTCTTTGGGGTGGATCTATGGTCTTTGGGGTTTTCTTCTATTTTTTGGCATGAACCTGTTCTTTTTTGGGGTGTTTTTGATGTGTTTTGGGGTCTCCGTTGGGTTTTGTTGTGTTCTTGTTGGTCATTATGTTAAATAGGAGTGGATTGTGGGTTTTGGAGAAGATCAGGTAGGTTTAGGGTGGTTTTGGGGTGGATCTATGGTTTTGGCGTATTTTCTTCCAGATTTGGGGGTGATGCCGATATTTTTTGTGGTGTTTTTGACGTGTTTTGGGGTCTCCGTTGTGTTTCATTGGGTTTTCCATGTTCATCTTGGTGGAAAAGTGTAAATTGTGGGTTTTGGAGAAGATCAGGTAGGTTTAGGGTGGTTTTGGGGTGGATCTATGGTATTCATTTTTTGTTTGTTTTATTATTTGGGGGGAGGAGGTGGGAAGATCCTGGACTTTTTGTGTTGTTTTTGACGTGTTTTGGGGTCTCCGTTGTGTTTCATTGGGTTTTCCATGGTCATCGTGTTGTAAAAGGGTAAATTGTGGGTTTTGGAGAACTTCAGGTAGGTTTATGGGGAGTTTTCACGTGGATTCATGGTATTTGGGGTTTTCTTCTTTTTGGGGGAGTGATCCTCTCCTTTCTTCGGGTGATTTTGAAGTGTTTTGGGGTTTCCTTTGCGTTTCGTTGAGTTCCTAATGTGTTTTATGGTGGTTGGGAGTGTGCTTTGGGATTAGGAGAACATCAGGTAGGTTTAGGGTGTCTTTGGGGTGGATCTATGGTATTTGGGGTTTTCTTCTATTTTTTGGCGTGATCCTGTTCTTTTTTTTTGGGTGTATTTGACGTGTTTTGGGGTCTCCGTTGGGTTTTGTTGTGTTCCTGTTGGTCTTTCTGTTAAATAGGTGTGGATTGTGGGTTTTGGAGAAGATCAGGTAGGTTTAGGGTGGTTTTGGGGTGGATCTATGGTTTTGGGGGATTTTCTTTCAGTTTTGGGGGTGATGCCGTTCTTGTTTGGGGTGTTTTTGACGTGTTTTGGGGTCTCTGTTGGGTTTATTTGCGTTGTCATTGGTCATCATGGTGGAAAAGTGTACATTGTGGGTTTTGGAGAACATCAGGTAGGTTTAGGGTGGTTTTGGGGTGGATCTGTGGTATTTGGGGTTTTCTTCTATTTTTTGGCATGAACCTGTTCTTGTTTGGGGTGTTTTTGATGTGTTTTGGGGTCTCCGTTGGGTTTTGTTGTGTTCTTGTTGGTCATTATGTTAAATAGGAGTGGATTGTGGGTTTTGGAGAAGATCAGGTAGGTTTAGGGTGGTTTTGGGGTGGATCTATGGTTTTGGGGGATTTTCTTCCAGATTTGGGGGTGATGCCGATATTTTTTGGGGTGTTTTTGACGTGTATTGGGGTCTCCGTTGTGTTTCATTGGGTTTTCCATGTTCATCATGGTGGAAAAGTGTAAATTGTGGGTTTTGGAGAACATCAGGTAGGTTTAGGGTGGTTTTGGGGTGGATCTATGGTTTTGGGGGATTTTCTTCCAGTTTTGGGTGTGATGCCATTCTTGTTTGGGGTGTTTTTTAAGGTTTTTGGGGTCTCTGTTTGGTTTTGTTGGGTTCTCGTTTGTCATCATGGTGGAAAAGGGTAAATTGTGGGTTTTGGAGAACATCAGGTAGGTTTCGGGTGGTTTTGGGGTGGATCTATGGTTTTGGCGTATTTTCTTTCAGTTTTGGGGGTGATGCCGATATTTTTTGGGGTGTTTTTGACGTGTTTTGGGGTCTCTGTTGGGTTTATTTGCGTTGTCATTGGTCATCATGGTGGAAAAGTGTACATTGTGGGTTTTGGAGAACATCAGGTAGGTTTAGGGTGTCTTTGGGGTGGATCTATGGTATTTGGGGTTTTCTTCTATTTTTTGGCATGAACCTGTTCTTGTTTGGGGTGTTTTTGATGTGTTTTGGGGTCTCCGTTGGGTTTTGTGCTGTTCTTGTTGGTCATTATGTTAAATAGGAGTGGATTGTGGGTTTTGGAGAAGATCAGGTAGGTTTAGGGTGGTTTTGGGGTGGATCTATGGTTTTGGGGGATTTTCTTCCAGATTTGGGGGTGATGCCGATATTTTTTGGGGTGTTTTTGACGTGTTTTGGGGTCTCCGTTGTGATTCATTGGGTTTTCCATGTTCATTTTGTTGGAAAAGTGTAAATTGTGGGTTTTGGAGAAGATCAGGTAGGTTTAGGGTGGTTTTGGGGTGGATCTATGGTATTCATTTTTTGTTTGTTTTATTATTTGGGGGGAGGAGGTGGGAAGATCCTGGACTTTTTGTGTTGTTTTTGACGTGTTTTGGGGTCTCCGTTGTGTTTCATTGGGTTTTCCATGGTCATCGTGTTGTAAAAGGGTAAATTGTGGGTTTTGGAGAACTTCAGGTAGGTTTAGGGGGAGTTTTCACGTGGATTCATGGTATTTGGTGTTTTCTTCTTTTTGGGGGAGTGATCCTCTCCTTTCTTCGGGTGATTTTGAAGTGTTTTGGGGTTTCCGTTGCGTTTCGTTGAGTTCCTAATGTGTTTTATGGTGGTTGGGAGTGTGCTTTGGGATTAGGAGAACATCAGGTAGGTTTAGGGTATCTTTGAGGTGGATCTATGGTATTTAGGGTTTTCTTCTACTTTTGGCGTGATCCTGTTCTTTTTTTTTGGGTGTATTTGACGTGTTTTGGGGTCTCCGTTGGGTTTTGTTGTGTTCCTGTTGGTCTTTCTGTTAAATAGGTGTGGATTGTGGGTTTTGGAGAACTTCAGGTAGGTTTAGTGTGGTTTTGGGGTGGATCTATGGTTTTGGGGGATTTTCTTTCAGTTTTGGGGGTGATGCCGATATTTTTTGGGGTGTTTTTGACGTGTTTTGGGGTCTCCATTAGGTTTTGTTGTGTTCTTGTTGGTCATTATGTTAAATAGGTGTGGATTGTGGGTTTTGGAGAACATCAGGTAGGTTTCGGGTGGTTTTGGGGTGGATCTATGGTTTGGGGGGATTTTCTTTCAGTTTTGGGGGTGATGCCGTTCTTGTTTGGGGTGTTTTTGACGTGTTTTGGGGTCTCTGTTGGGTTTATTTGCGTTGTCATTGGTCATCATGGTGGAAAAGTGTACATTGTGGGTTTTGGAGAACATCAGGTAGGTTTAGGGTGGTTTTGGGGTGGATCTATGGTATTTGGGGTTTTCTTCTATTTTTTGGCATGAACCTGTTCTTTTTTGGGGTGTTTTTGATGTGTTTTGGGGTCTCCGTTGGGTTTTGTTGTGTTCTTGTTGGTCATTATGTTAAATAGGAGTGGATTGTGGGTTTTGGAGAAGATCAGGTAGGTTTCGGGTGGTTTTGGGGTGGATCTATGGTTTTGGGGGATTTTCTTCCAGATTTGGGGGTGATGCCGATATTTTTTGGGGTGTTTTTGACGTGTTTTGGGGTCTCCGTTGTGTTTCATTGGGTTTTCCATGGTCATTTTGTTGGAAAAGTGTAAATTGTGGGTTTTGGAGAAGATCAGGTAGGTTTAGGGTGGTTTTGGGGTGGATCTATGGTATTCATTTTTTGTTTGTTTTATTATTTGGGGGGAGGAGGTGGGAAGATCCTGGACTTTTTGTGTTGTTTTTGACGTGTTTTGGGGTCTCCGTTGTGTTTCATTGGGTTTTCCATGGTCATCGTGTTGTAAAAGGGTAAATTGTGGGTTTTGGAGAACTTCAGGTAGGTTTAGGGGGAGTTTTCACGTGGATTCATGGTATTTGGTGTTTTCTTCTTTTTGGGGGAGTGATCCTCTCCTTTCTTCGGGTGATTTTGAAGTGTTTTGGGGTTTCCGTTGCGTTTCGTTGAGTTCCTAATGTGTTTTATGGTGGTTGGGAGTGTGCTTTGGGATTAGGAGAACATCAGGTAGGTTTAGGGTATCTTTGAGGTGGATCTATGGTATTTGGGGTTTTCTTCTACTTTTGGCGTGATCCTGTTCTTTTTTTTTGGGTGTATTTGACGTGTTTTGGGGTCTCCGTTGGGTTTTGTTGTGTTCCTGTTGGTCTTTCTGTTAAATAGGTGTGGATTGTGGGTTTTGGAGAACTTCAGGTAGGTTTAGTGTGGTTTTGGGGTGGATCTATGGTTTTGGGGGATTTTCTTTCAGTTTTGGGTGTGATGCCGATATTTTTTGGGGTGTTTTTGACGTGTTTTGGGGTCTCCATTAGGTTTTGTTGTGTTCTTGTTGGTCATTATGTTAAATAGGTGTGGATTGTGGGTTTTGGAGAACTTCAGGTAGGTTTAGGGTTGTTTTGGGGTGGATCTATGGTTTTGGCGTATTTTCTTCTAGATTTGGGGGTGATGCCGATATTTTTTGGGGTGTTTTTGACGTGTTTTGGGGTCTCCGTTGTGTTTCATTGGGTTTTCCATGGTCATTTTGTTGGAAAAGTGTAAATTGTGGGTTTTGGAGAAGATCAGGTAGGTTTAGGGTGGTTTTGGGGTGGATCTATGGTATTCATTTTTTGTTTGTTTTATTATTTGGGGGGAGGAGGTGGGAAGATCCTGGACTTTTTGTGTTGTTTTTGACGTGTTTTGGGGTCTCCGTTGTGTTTCATTGGGTTTTCCATGGTCATCGTGTTGTAAAAGGGTAAATTGTGGGTTTTGGAGAACTTCAGGTAGGTTTATGGGGAGTTTTCACGTGGATTCATGGTATTTGGGGTTTTCTTCTTTTTGGGGGAGTGATCCTCTCCTTTCTTCGGGTGATTTTGAAGTGTTTTGGGGTTTCCTTTGCGTTTCGTTGAGTTCCTAATGTGTTTTATGGTGGTTGGGAGTGTGCTTTGGGATTAGGAGAACATCAGGTAGGTTTAGGGTGTCTTTGGGGTGGATCTATGGTATTTGGGGTTTTCTTCTATTTTTTGGCGTGATCCTGTTCTATTTTTTTGGGTGTATTTGACGTGTTTTGGGGTCTCCGTTGGGTTTTGTTGTGTTCCTGTTGGTCTTTCTGTTAAATAGGTGTGGATTGTGGGTTTTGGAGAAGATCAGGTAGGTTTAGGGTGGTTTTGGGGTGGATCTATGGTTTTGGGGGATTTTCTTCCAGATTTGGGGGTGATGCCGTTCTTGTTTGGGGTGTTTTTGACGTGTTTTGCGGTCTCTGTTGGGTTTATTTGCGTTGTCATTGGTCATCATGGTGGAAAAGTGTACATTGT
The DNA here is from genome assembly GCF_964211825.1 of Aythya ferina. Taxonomy (NCBI): domain Eukaryota; kingdom Metazoa; phylum Chordata; class Aves; order Anseriformes; family Anatidae; genus Aythya; species Aythya ferina. Next base: position 51,026 of record NW_028181455.1, read on the forward strand.
GGGTTTTGGAGAACATCAGGTAGGTTTAGGGTGGTTTTGGGGTGGATCTATGGTATTTGGGGTTTTCTTCTATTTTTTGGCATGAACCTGTTCTTTTTTGGGTTGTTTTTGATGTCTTTTGGGGTCTCCGTTGGGTTTTGTTGTGTTCTTGTTGGTCATTATGTTAATTAGGAGAGGATTGTGGGTTTTGGAGAAGATCAGGTAGGTTTAGGGTGGTTTTGGGGTGGATCTATGGTTTTGGCGTATTTTCTTCCAGATTTGGGGGTGATGCCGATATTTTTTGGGGTGTTTTTGACGTGTTTTGGGGTCTCCGTTGTGTTTCATTGGGTTTTCCATGTTCATCATGGTGGAAAAGTGTAAATTGTGGGTTTTGGAGAACATCAGGTAGGTTTCGGGTGGTTTTGGGGTGGATCTATGGTTTTGGGGGATTTTCTTCCAGTTTTGGGTGTGATGCCATTCTTGTTTGGGGTGTTTTTTAAGGTTTTTGGGGTCTCTGTTTGGTTTTGTTGGGTTCTCGTTTGTCATCATGGTGGAAAAGGGTAAATTGTGGGTTTTGGAGAACATCAGGTAGGTTTCGGGTGGTTTTGGGGTGGATCTATGGTTTTGGCGTATTTTCTTTCAGTTTTGGGGGTGATGCCGATATTTTTTGGGGTGTTTTTGACGTGTTTTGGGGTCTCTGTTGGGTTTATTTGCGTTGTCATTGGTCATCATGGTGGAAAAGTGTACATTGTGGGTTTTGGAGAACATCAGGTAGGTTTAGGGTGTCTTTGGGGTGGATCTATGGTCTTTGGGGTTTTCTTCTATTTTTTGGCATGAACCTGTTCTTTTTTGGGGTGTTTTTGATGTGTTTTGGGGTCTCCGTTGGGTTTTGTTGTGTTCTTGTTGGTCATTATGTTAAATAGGAGTGGATTGTGGGTTTTGGAGAAGATCAGGTAGGTTTAGGGTGGTTTTGGGGTGGATCTATGGTTTTGGCGTATTTTCTTCCAGATTTGGGGGTGATGCCGATATTTTTTGGGGTGTTTTTGACGTGTTTTGGGGTCTCCGTTGTGTTTCTTTGGGTTTTCCATGTTCATCTTGGTGGAAAAGTGTAAATTGTGGGTTTTGGAGAAGATCAGGTAGGTTTAGGGTGGTTTTGGGGTGGATCTATGGTATTCATTTTTTGTTTGTTTTATTATTTGGGGGGAGGAGGTGGGAAGATCCTGGACTTTTTGTGTTGTTTTTGACGTGTTTTGGGGTCTCCGTTGTGTTTCATTGGGTTTTCCATGGTCATCGTGTTGTAAAAGGGTAAATTGTGGGTTTTGGAGAACTTCAGGTAGGTTTAGGGGGAGTTTTCACGTGGATTCATGGTATTTGGGGTTTTCTTCTTTTTGGGGGAGTGATCCTCTCCTTTCTTCGGGTGATTTTGAAGTGTTTTGGGGTTTCCTTTGCGTTTCGTTGAGTTCCTAATGTGTTTTATGGTGGTTGGGAGTGTGCTTTGGGATTAGGAGAACATCAGGTAGGTTTAGGGTGTCTTTGGGGTGGATCTATGGTATTTGGGGTTTTCTTCTATTTTTTGGCGTGATCCTGTTCTTTTTTTTTGGGTGTATTTGACGTGTTTTGGGGTCTCCGTTGGGTTTTGTTGTGTTCCTGTTGGTCTTTCTGTTAAATAGGTGTGGATTGTGGGTTTTGGAGAAGATCAGGTAGGTTTAGGGTGGTTTTGGGGTGGATCTATGGTTTTGGGGGATTTTCTTTCAGTTTTGGGGGTGATGCCGTTCTTGTTTGGGGTGTTTTTGACGTGTTTTGGGGTCTCTGTTGGGTTTATTTGCGTTGTCATTGGTCATCATGGTGGAAAAGTGTACATTGTGGGTTTTGGAGAACATCAGGTAGGTTTAGGGTGGTTTTGGGGTGGATCTATGGTATTTGGGGTTTTCTTCTATTTTTTGGCATGAACCTGTTCTTTTTTGGGGTGTTTTTGATGTGTTTTGGGGTCTCCGTTGGGTTTTGTTGTGTTCTTGTTGGTCATTATGTTAAATAGGAGTGGATTGTGGGTTTTGGAGAAGATCAGGTAGGTTTAGGGTGGTTTTGGGGTGGATCTATGGTTTTGGCGTATTTTCTTCCAGATTTGGGGGTGATGCCGATATTTTTTGGGGTGTTTTTGACGTGTTTTGGGGTCTCCGTTGTGTTTCATTGGGTTTTCCATGTTCATCATGGTGGAAAAGTGTAAATTGTGGGTTTTGGAGAACATCAGGTAGGTTTAGGGTGGTTTTGGGGTGGATCTATGGTTTTGGGGGATTTTCTTCCAGTTTTGGGTGTGATGCCATTCTTGTTTTGGGTGTTTTTTAAGGTTTTTGGGGTCTCTGTTTGGTTTTGTTGGGTTCTCGTTTGTCATCATGGTGGAAAAGGGTAAATTGTGGGTTTTGGAGAACATCAGGTAGGTTTAGGGTGGTTTTGGGGTGGATCTATGGTATTTGGGGTTTTCTTCTATTTTTTGGCATGAACCTGTTCTTTTTTGGGGTGTTTTTGATGTGTTTTGGGGTCTCCGTTGGGTTTTGTTGTGTTCTTGTTGGTCATTATGTTAAATAGGAGTGGATTGTGGGTTTTGGAGAAGATCAGGTAGGTTTAGGGTGGTTTTGGGGTGGATCTATGGTTTTGGGGGATTTTCTTCCAGATTTGGGGGTGATGCCGATATTTTTTGGGGTGTTTTTGACGTGTTTTGGGGTCTCCGTTGTGATTCATTGGGTTTTCCATGTTCATTTTGTTGGAAAAGTGTAAATTGTGGGTTTTGGAGAAGATCAGGTAGGTTTAGGGTGGTTTTGGGGTGGATCTATGGTATTCATTTTTTGTTTGTTTTATTATTTGGGGGGAGGAGGTGGGAAGATCCTGGACTTTTTGTGTTGTTTTTGACGTGTTTTGGGGTCTCCGTTGTGTTTCATTGGGTTTTCCATGGTCATCGTGTTGTAAAAGGGTAAATTGTGGGTTTTGGAGAACTTCAGGTAGGTTTAGGGGGAGTTTTCACGTGGATTCATGGTATTTGGTGTTTTCTTCTTTTTGGGGGAGTGATCCTCTCCTTTCTTCGGGTGATTTTGAAGTGTTTTGGGGTTTCCGTTGCGTTTCGTTGAGTTCCTAATGTGTTTTATGGTGGTTGGGAGTGTGCTTTGGGATTAGGAGAACATCAGGTAGGTTTAGGGTATCTTTGAGGTGGATCTATGGTATTTGGGGTTTTCTTCTACTTTTGGCGTGATCCTGTTCTTTTTTTTTGGGTGTATTTGACGTGTTTTGGGGTCTCCGTTGGGTTTTGTTGTGTTCCTGTTGGTCTTTCTGTTAAATAGGTGTGGATTGTGGGTTTTGGAGAACTTCAGGTAGGTTTAGTGTGGTTTTGGGGTGGATCTATGGTTTTGGGGGATTTTCTTTCAGTTTTGGGGGTGATGCCGATATTTTTTGGGGTGTTTTTGACGTGTTTTGGGGTCTCCATTAGGTTTTGTTGTGTTCTTGTTGGTCATTATGTTAAATAGGTGTGGATTGTGGGTTTTGGAGAACTTCAGGTAGGTTTCGGGTGGTTTTGGGGTGGATCTATGGTTTTGGGGGATTTTCTTTCAGTTTTGGGGGTGATGCCGTTCTTGTTTGGGGTGTTTTTGACGTGTTTTGGGGTCTCTGTTGGGTTTATTTGCGTTGTCATTGGTCATCATGGTGGAAAAGTGTACATTGTGGGTTTTGGAGAACATCAGGTAGGTTTAGGGTGGTTTTGGGGTGGATCTATGGTATTTGGGGTTTTCTTCTATTTTTTGGCATGAACCTGTTCTTTTTTGGGGTGTTTTTGATGTGTTTTGGGGTCTCCGTTGGGTTTTGTTGTGTTCTTGTTGGTCATTATGTTAAATAGGAGTGGATTGTGGGTTTTGGAGAAGATCAGGTAGGTTTAGGGTGGTTTTGGGGTGGATCTATGGTTTTGGGGGATTTTCTTCCAGATTTGGGGGTGATGCCGATATTTTTTGGGGTGTTTTTGACGTGTTTTGGGGTCTCCGTTGTGTTTCATTGGGTTTTCCATGGTCATTTTGTTGGAAAAGTGTAAATTGTGGGTTTTGGAGAAGATCAGGTAGGTTTAGGGTGGTTTTGGGGTGGATCTATGGTATTCATTTTTTGTTTGTTTTATTATTTGGGGGGAGGAGGTGGGAAGATCCTGGACTTTTTGTGTTGTTTTTGACGTGTTTTGGGGTCTCCGTTGTGTTTCATTGGGTTTTCCATGGTCATCGTGTTGTAAAAGGGTAAATTGTGGGTTTTGGAGAACTTCAGGTAGGTTTAGGGGGAGTTTTCACGTGGATTCATGGTATTTGGTGTTTTCTTCTTTTTGGGGGAGTGATCCTCTCCTTTCTTCGGGTGATTTTGAAGTGTTTTGGGGTTTCCGTTGCGTTTCGTTGAGTTCCTAATGTGTTTTATGGTGGTTGGGAGTGTGCTTTGGGATTAGGAGAACATCAGGTAGGTTTAGGGTATCTTTGAGGTGGATCTATGGTATTTGGGGTTTTCTTCTACTTTTGGCGTGATCCTGTTCTTTTTTTTTGGGTGTATTTGACGTGTTTTGGGGTCTCCGTTGGGTTTTGTTGTGTTCCTGTTGGTCTTTCTGTTAAATAGGTGTGGATTGTGGGTTTTGGAGAACTTCAGGTAGGTTTAGTGTGGTTTTGGGGTGGATCTATGGTTTTGGGGGATTTTCTTTCAGTTTTGGGTGTGATGCCGATATTTTTTGGGGTGTTTTTGACGTGTTTTGGGGTCTCCATTAGGTTTTGTTGTGTTCTTGTTGGTCATTATGTTAAATAGGTGTGGATTGTGGGTTTTGGAGAACTTCAGGTAGGTTTAGGGTTGTTTTGGGGTGGATCTATGGTTTTGGCGTATTTTCTTCCAGATTTGGGGGTGATGCCGATATTTTTTGGGGTGTTTTTGACGTGTTTTGGGGTCTCCGTTGTGTTTCATTGGGTTTTCCATGTTCATCTTGGTGGAAAAGTGTAAATTGTGGGTTTTGGAGAACATCAGGTAGGTTTAGGGTGGTTTTGGGGTGGATCTATGGTATTCATTTTTTGTTTGTTTTATTATTTGGGGGGAGGAGGTGGGAAGATCCTGGACTTTTTGTGTTGTTTTTGACGTGTTTTGGGGTCTCCGTTGTGTTTCATTGGGTTTTCCATGGTCATCGTGTTGTAAAAGGGTAAATTGTGGGTTTTGGAGAACTTCAGGTAGGTTTAGTGGGAGTTTTCACGTGGATTCATGGTATCTGGGGTTTTCTTCTTTTTGGGGGAGTGATCCTCTCCTTTCTTCGGGTGATTTTGAAGTGTTTTGGGGTTTCCTTTGCGTTTCGTTGAGTTCCTAATGTGTTTTATGGTGGTTGGGAGTGTGCTTTGGGATTAGGAGAACATCAGGTAGGTTTAGGGTGTCTTTGGGGTGGATCTATGGTATTTGGGGTTTTCTTCTATTTTTTGGCGTGATCCTGTTCTTTTTTTTTGGGTGTATTTGACGTGTTTTGGGGTCTCCGTTGGGTTTTGTTGTGTTCCTGTTGGTCTTTCTGTTAAATAGGTGTGGATTGTGGGTTTTGGAGAAGATCAGGTAGGTTTAGGGTGGTTTTGGGGTGGATCTATGGTTTTGGGGGATTTTCTTCCAGTTTTGGGGGTGATGCCGTTCTTGTTTGGGGTGTTTTTGACGTGTTTTGGGGTCTCTGTTGGGTTTATTTGCGTTGTCATTGGTCATCATGGTGGAAAAGTGTACATTGTGGGTTTTGGAGAACATCAGGTAGGTTTAGGGTGGTTTTGGGGTGGATCTATGGTATTTGGGGTTTTCTTCTATTTTTTGGCATGAACCTGTTCTTTTTTGGGTTGTTTTTGATGTCTTTTGGGGTCTCCGTTGGGTTTTGTTGTGTTCTTGTTGGTCATTATGTTAATTAGGAGAGGATTGTGGGTTTTGGAGAAGATCAGGTAGGTTTAGGGTGGTTTTGGGGTGGATCTATGGTTTTGGCGTATTTTCTTCCAGATTTGGGGGTGATGCCGATATTTTTTGGGGTGTTTTTGACGTGTTTTGGGGTCTCTGTTGGGTTTATTTGCGTTGTCATTGGTCATCATGGTGGAAAAGTGTACATTGTGGGTTTTGGAGAACATCAGGTAGGTTTAGGGTGTCTTTGGGGTGGATCTATGGTCTTTGGGGTTTTCTTCTATTTTTTGGCATGAACCTGTTCTTTTTTGGGGTGTTTTTGATGTGTTTTGGGGTCTCCGTTGGGTTTTGTTGTGTTCTTGTTGGTCATTATGTTAAATAGGAGTGGATTGTGGGTTTTGGAGAAGATCAGGTAGGTTTAGGGTGGTTTTGGGGTGGATCTATGGTTTTGGCGTATTTTCTTCCAGATTTGGGGGTGATGCCGATATTTTTTGTGGTGTTTTTGACGTGTTTTGGGGTCTCCGTTGTGTTTCATTGGGTTTTCCATGTTCATCTTGGTGGAAAAGTGTAAATTGTGGGTTTTGGAGAAGATCAGGTAGGTTTAGGGTGGTTTTGGGGTGGATCTATGGTATTCATTTTTTGTTTGTTTTATTATTTGGGGGGAGGAGGTGGGAAGATCCTGGACTTTTTGTGTTGTTTTTGACGTGTTTTGGGGTCTCCGTTGTGTTTCATTGGGTTTTCCATGGTCATCGTGTTGTAAAAGGGTAAATTGTGGGTTTTGGAGAACTTCAGGTAGGTTTATGGGGAGTTTTCACGTGGATTCATGGTATTTGGGGTTTTCTTCTTTTTGGGGGAGTGATCCTCTCCTTTCTTCGGGTGATTTTGAAGTGTTTTGGGGTTTCCTTTGCGTTTCGTTGAGTTCCTAATGTGTTTTATGGTGGTTGGGAGTGTGCTTTGGGATTAGGAGAACATCAGGTAGGTTTAGGGTGTCTTTGGGGTGGATCTATGGTATTTGGGGTTTTCTTCTATTTTTTGGCGTGATCCTGTTCTTTTTTTTTGGGTGTATTTGACGTGTTTTGGGGTCTCCGTTGGGTTTTGTTGTGTTCCTGTTGGTCTTTCTGTTAAATAGGTGTGGATTGTGGGTTTTGGAGAAGATCAGGTAGGTTTAGGGTGGTTTTGGGGTGGATCTATGGTTTTGGGGGATTTTCTTTCAGTTTTGGGGGTGATGCCGTTCTTGTTTGGGGTGTTTTTGACGTGTTTTGGGGTCTCTGTTGGGTTTATTTGCGTTGTCATTGGTCATCATGGTGGAAAAGTGTACATTGTGGGTTTTGGAGAACATCAGGTAGGTTTAGGGTGGTTTTGGGGTGGATCTGTGGTATTTGGGGTTTTCTTCTATTTTTTGGCATGAACCTGTTCTTGTTTGGGGTGTTTTTGATGTGTTTTGGGGTCTCCGTTGGGTTTTGTTGTGTTCTTGTTGGTCATTATGTTAAATAGGAGTGGATTGTGGGTTTTGGAGAAGATCAGGTAGGTTTAGGGTGGTTTTGGGGTGGATCTATGGTTTTGGGGGATTTTCTTCCAGATTTGGGGGTGATGCCGATATTTTTTGGGGTGTTTTTGACGTGTATTGGGGTCTCCGTTGTGTTTCATTGGGTTTTCCATGTTCATCATGGTGGAAAAGTGTAAATTGTGGGTTTTGGAGAACATCAGGTAGGTTTAGGGTGGTTTTGGGGTGGATCTATGGTTTTGGGGGATTTTCTTCCAGTTTTGGGTGTGATGCCATTCTTGTTTGGGGTGTTTTTTAAGGTTTTTGGGGTCTCTGTTTGGTTTTGTTGGGTTCTCGTTTGTCATCATGGTGGAAAAGGGTAAATTGTGGGTTTTGGAGAACATCAGGTAGGTTTCGGGTGGTTTTGGGGTGGATCTATGGTTTTGGCGTATTTTCTTTCAGTTTTGGGGGTGATGCCGATATTTTTTGGGGTGTTTTTGACGTGTTTTGGGGTCTCTGTTGGGTTTATTTGCGTTGTCATTGGTCATCATGGTGGAAAAGTGTACATTGTGGGTTTTGGAGAACATCAGGTAGGTTTAGGGTGTCTTTGGGGTGGATCTATGGTATTTGGGGTTTTCTTCTATTTTTTGGCATGAACCTGTTCTTGTTTGGGGTGTTTTTGATGTGTTTTGGGGTCTCCGTTGGGTTTTGTGCTGTTCTTGTTGGTCATTATGTTAAATAGGAGTGGATTGTGGGTTTTGGAGAAGATCAGGTAGGTTTAGGGTGGTTTTGGGGTGGATCTATGGTTTTGGCGTATTTTCTTCCATATTTGGGGGTGATGCCGATATTTTTTGGGGTGTTTTTGACGTGTTTTGGGGTCTCCGTTGTGTTTCATTGGGTTTTCCATGTTCATCATGGTGGAAAAGTGTAAATTGTGGGTTTTGGAGAAGATCAGGTAGGTTTAGGGTGGTTTTGGGGTGGATCTATGGTATTCATTTTTTGTTTGTTTTATTATTTGGGGGGAGGAGGTGGGAAGATCCTGGACTTTTTGTGTTGTTTTTGACGTGTTTTGGGGTCTCCGTTGTGTTTCATTGGGTTTTCCATGGTCATCGTGTTGTAAAAGGGTAAATTGTGGGTTTTGGAGAACTTCAGGTAGGTTTAGGGGGAGTTTTCACGTGGATTCATGGTATTTGGGGTTTTCTTCTTTTTGGGGGAGTGATCCTCTCCTTTCTTCGGGTGATTTTGAAGTGTTTTGGGGTTTCCTTTGCGTTTCGTTGAGTTCCTAATGTGTTTTATGGTGTTTGGGAGTGTGCTTTGGGATTAGGAGAACATCAGGTAGGTTTAGGGTGTCTTTGGGGTGGATCTATGGTATTTGGGGTTTTCTTCTATTTTTTGGCGTGATCCTGTTCTTTTTTTTTGGGTGTATTTGACGTGTTTTGGGGTCTCCGTTGGGTTTTGTTGTGTTCCTGTTGGTCTTTCTGTTAAATAGGTGTGGATTGTGGGTTTTGGAGAAGATCAGGTAGGTTTAGGGTGGTTTTGGGGTGGATCTATGGTTTTGGGGGATTTTCTTTCAGTTTTGGGGGTGATGCCGTTCTTGTTTGGGGTGTTTTTGACGTGTTTTGGGGTCTCTGTTGGGTTTATTTGCGTTCTCATTGGTCATCATGGTGGAAAAGTGTACATTGTGGGTTTTGGAGAACATCAGGTAGGTTTAGGGTGGTTTTGGGGTGGATCTATGGTATTTGGCGTATTTTCTTCTATTTTTTGGCATGAACCTGTTCTTGTTTGGGGTGTTTTTGATGTGTTTTGGGGTCTCCGTTGGGTTTTGTTGTGTTCTTGTTGGTCATTATGTTAAATAGGAGTGGATTGTGGGTTTTGGAGAAGATCAGGTAGGTTTAGGGTGGTTTTGGGGTGGATCTGTGGTTTTGGCGTATTTTCTTCCAGATTTGGGGGTGATGCCGATATTTTTTGGGGTGTTTTTGACGTGTTTTGGGGTCTCCGTTGTGTTTCTTTGGGTTTTCCATGTTCATTATGGTGGAAAAGTGTAAATTGTGGGTTTTGGAGAACATCAGGTAGGTTTAGGGTGGTTTTGGGGTGGATCTATGGTTTTGGGGGATTTTCTTCCAGTTTTGGGTGTGATGCCATTCTTGTTTGGGGTGTTTTTTAAGGTTTTTGGGGTCTCTGTTTGGTTTTGTTGGGTTCTCGTTTGTCATCATGGTGGAAAAGGGTAAATTGTGGGTTTTGGAGAACATCAGGTAGGTTTCGGGTGGTTTTGGGGTGGATCTATGGTTTTGGCGTATTTTCTTCCAGATTTGGGGGTGATGCCGATATTTTTTGGGGTGTTTTTGACGTGTTTTGGGGTCTCTGTTGGGTTTATTTGCGTTCTCATTGGTCATCATGGTGGAAAAGTGTACATTGTGGGTTTTGGAGAACATCAGGTAGGTTTAGGGTGTCTTTGGGGTGGATCTATGGTCTTTGGGGTTTTCTTCTATTTTTTGGCATGAACCTGTTCTTTTTTGGGGTGTTTTTGATGTGTTTTGGGGTCTCCGTTGGGTTTTGTTGTGTTCTTGTTGGTCATTATGTTAAATAGGAATGGATTGTGGGTTTTGGAGAAGATCAGGTAGGTTTCGGGTGGTTTTGGGGTGGATCTATGGTTTTGGCGTATTTTCTTCCAGATTTGGGGGTGATGCCGATATTTTTTGGGGTGTTTTTGACGTGTTTTGGGGTCTCCGTTGTGTTTCTTTGGGTTTTCCATGTTCATCATGGTGGAAAAGTGTAAATTGTGGGTTTTGGAGAACATCAGGTAGGTTTAGGGTGGTTTTGGGGTGGATCTATGGTTTTGGGGGATTTTCTTCCAGTTTTGGGTGTGATGCCATTCTTGTTTGGGGTGTTTTTTAAGGTTTTTGGGGTCTCTGTTTGGTTTTGTTGGGTTCTCGTTTGTCATCATGGTGGAAAAGTGTAAATTGTGGGTTTTGGAGAACATCAGGTAGGTTTAGGGTGGTTTTGGGGTGGATATATGGTATTCAGTTTTTTTTTTTTTTTTTGGGGTGGTGGGGGGGATGATCCTGGACTTTTTGTGTTGTTTTTGACGTGTTTTGGGGTCTCCGTTGTGTTTCATTGGGTTTTCCATGGTCATCGTTTTGGAAATGGGTAAATTGTGGGTTTTGGAGAACTTCAGGTAGGTTTAGGGGGAGTTTTCACGTGGATTCATGGTATTTGGGGTTTTCTTCTTTTTGGGGGAGTGATCCTCTCCTTTCTTCGGGTGATTTTGAAGTGTTTTGGGGTTTCCGTTGCGTTTCGTTGAGTTCCTAATGTGTTTTATGGTGGTTGGGAGTGTGCTTTGGGATTAGGAGAACATCAGGTAGGTTTAGGGTATCTTTGAGGTGGATCTATGGTATTTGAGGTTTTCTTCTACTTTTGGCGTGATCCTGTTCTTTTTTTTTGGGTGTATTTGACGTGTTTTGGGGTCTCCGTTGGGTTTTGTTGTGTTCCTGTTGGTCTTTCTGTTAAATAGGTGTGGATTGTGGGTTTTGGAGAACTTCAGGTAGGTTTAGGGTGGTTTTGGGGTGGATCTATGGTTTTGGGGGATTTTCTTTCAGTTTTGGGGGTGATGCCGATATTTTTTGGGGTGTTTTTGACGTGTTTTGGGGTCTCCATTAGGTTTTGTTGTGTTCTTGTTGGTCATTATGTTAAATAGGTGTGGATTGTGGGTTTTGGAGAACTTCAGGTAGGTTTAGGGTTGTTTTGGGGTGGATCTATGGTTTTGGCGTATTTTCTTCCAGATTTGGGGGTGATGCCGATATTTTTTGGGGTGTTTTTGACGTGTTTTGGGGTCTCCGTTGTGATTCATTGGGTTTTCCATGTTCATCTTGGTGGAAAAGTGTAAATTGTGGGTTTTGGAGAAGATCAGGTAGGTTTAGGGTGGTTTTGGGGTGGATCTATGGTATTCATTTTTTGTTTGTTTTATTATTTGGGGGGAGGAGGTGGGAAGATCCTGGACTTTTTGTGTTGTTTTTGACGTGTTTTGGGGTCTCCGTTGTGTTTCATTGGGTTTTCCATGGTCATCGTGTTGTAAAAGGGTAAATTGTGGGTTTTGGAGAACTTCAGGTAGGTTTATGGGGAGTTTTCACGTGGATTCATGGTATTTGGGGTTTTCTTCTTTTTGGGGGAGTGATCCTCTCCTTTCTTCGGGTGATTTTGAAGTGTTTTGGGGTTTCCTTTGCGTTTCGTTGAGTTCCTAATGTGTTTTATGGTGGTTGGGAGTGTGCTTTGGGATTAGGAGAACATCAGGTAGGTTTAGGGTGTCTTTGGGGTGGATCTATGGTATTTGGGGTTTTCTTCTATTTTTTGGCGTGATCCTGTTCTCTTTTTTTGGGTGTATTTGACGTGTTTTGGGGTCTCCGTTGGGTTTTGTTGTGTTCCTGTTGGTCTTTCTGTTAAATAGGTGTGGATTGTGGGTTTTGGAGAAGATCAGGTAGGTTTAGGGTGGTTTTGGGGTGGATCTATGGTTTTGGGGGATTTTCTTTCAGTTTTGGGGGTGATGCCGTTCTTGTTTGGGGTGTTTTTGACGTGTTTTGGGGTCTCTGTTGGGTTTATTTGCGTTGTCATTGGTCATCATGGTGGAAAAGTGTACATTGTGGGTTTTGGAGAACATCAGGTAGGTTTAGGGTGGTTTTGGGGTGGATCTATGGTATTTGGGGTTTTCTTCTATTTTTTGGCATGAACCTGTTCTTTTTTGGGGTGTTTTTGATGTGTTTTGGGGTCTCCGTTGGGTTTTGTTGTGTTCTTGTTGGTCATTATGTTAAATAGGAGTGGATTGTGGGTTTTGGAGAACTTCAGGTAGGTTTAGGGTGGTTTTGGTGTGGATCTATGGTTTTGGCGTATTTTCTTCCAGATTTGGGGGTTATGCCGATATTTTTTGGGGTGTTTTTGACGTGTTTTGGGGTCTCCGTTGTGTTTCACTGGGTTTTCCATGGTCATTTTGTTGGAAAAGTGTAAATTGTGGGTTTTGGAGAAGATCAGGTAGGTTTAGGGTGGTTTTGGGGTGGATCTATGGTATTCATTTTTTGTTTGTTTTATTATTTGGGGGGAGGAGGTGGGAAGATCCTGGACTTTTTGTGTTGTTTTTGACGTGTTTTGGGGTCTCCGTTGTGTTTCATTGGGTTTTCCATGGTCATCGTGTTGTAAAAGGGTAAATTGTGGGTTTTGGAGAACTTCAGGTAGGTTTAGGGGGAGTTTTCACGTGGATTCATGGTATTTGGGGTTTTCTTCTTTTTGGGGGAGTGATCCTCTCCTTTCTTCGGGTGATTTTGAAGTGTTTTGGGGTTTCCTTTGCGTTTCGTTGAGTTCCTAATGTGTTTTATGGTGTTTGGGAGTGTGCTTTGGGATTAGGAGAACATCAGGTAGGTTTAGGGTGTCTTTGGGGTGGATCTATGGTATTTGGGGTTTTCTTCTATTTTTTGGCGTGATCCTGTTCTTTTTTTTTGGGTGTATTTGACGTGTTTTGGGGTCTCCGTTGGGTTTTGTTGTGTTCCTGTTGGTCTTTCTGTTAAATAGGTGTGGATTGTGGGTTTTGGAGAAGATCAGGTAGGTTTAGGGTGGTTTTGGGGTGGATCTATGGTTTTGGGGGATTTTCTTTCAGTTTTGGGGGTGATGCCGTTCTTGTTTGGGGTGTTTTTGACGTGTTTTGGGGTCTCTGTTGGGTTTATTTGCGTTGTCATTGGTCATCATGGTGGAAAAGTGTACATTGTGGGTTTTGGAGAACATCAGGTAGGTTTAGGGTGGTTTTGGGGTGGATCTATGGTATTTGGGGTTTTCTTCTATTTTTTGGCATGAACCTGTTCTTTTTTGGGGTGTTTTTGATGTGTTTTGGGGTCTCCGTTGGGTTTTGTTGTGTTCTTGTTGGTCATTATGTTAAATAGGAGTGGATTGTGGGTTTTGGAGAAGATCAGGTAGGTTTAGGGTGGTTTTGGGGTGGATCTGTGGTTTTGGCGTATTTTCTTCCAGATTTGGGGGTGATGCCGATATTTTTTGGGGTGTTTTTGACGTGTTTTGGGGTCTCCGTTGTGTTTCTTTGGGTTTTCCATGTTCATCATGGTGGAAAAGTGTAAATTGTGGGTTTTGGAGAACATCAGGTAGGTTTCGGGTGGTTTTGGGGTGGATATATGGTATTCAGTTTTTTTTTTTTTTTTTTGGGGTGGTGGGGGGGATGATCCTGGACTTTTTGTGTTGTTTTTGACGTGTTTTGGGGTCTCCGTTGTGTTTCATTGGGTTTTCCATGGTCATCGTGTTGTAAAAGGTTAAATTGTGGGTTTTGGAGAACTTCAGGTAGGTTTAGGGGGAGTTTTCACGTGGATTCATGGTATTTGGGGTTTTCTTCTTTTTGGGGGAGTGATCCTCTCCTTTCTTCGGGTGATTTTGAAGTGTTTTGGGGTTTCCGTTGCGTTTTGTTGAGTTCCTAATGTGTTTTATGGTGGTTGGGAGTGTGCTTTGGGATTAGGAGAACATCAGGTAGGTTTAGGGTATCTTTGAGGTGGATCTATGGTATTTGGGGTTTTCTTCTACTTTTGGCGTGATCCTGTTCTTTTTTTTTGGGTGTATTTGACGTGTTTTGGGGTCTCCGTTGGGTTTTGTTGTGTTCCTGTTGGTCTTTCTGTTAAATAGGTGTGGATTGTGGGTTTTGGAGAACTTCAGGTAGGTTTAGGGTGGTTTTGGGGTGGATCTATGGTTTTGGGGGATTTTCTTTCAGTTTTGGGGGTGATGCCGATATTTTTTGGGGTGTTTTTGACGTGTTTTGGGGTCTCCATTAGGTTTTGTTGTGTTCTTGTTGGTCATTATGTTAAATAGGTGTGGATTGTGGGTTTTGGAGAACTTCAGGTAGGTTTAGGGTTGTTTTGGGGTGGATCTATGGTTTTGGCGTATTTTCTTCCAGATTTGGGGGTGATGCCGATATTTTTTGGGGTGTTTTTGACGTGTTTTGGGGTCTCCATTAGGTTTTGTTGTGTTCTTGTTGGTCATTATGTTAAATAGGTGTGGATTGTGGGTTTTGGAGAAGATCAGGTAGGTTTAGTGTGTTTTTGGGGTGGATCTATGGTTTTGGGGGATTTTCTTCCAGATTTGGGGGTGATGCCGTTCTTGTTTGGGGTGTTTTTGACGTGTTTTGGGGTCTCTGTTGGGTTTATTTGCGTTCTCATTGGTCATCATGGTGGAAAAGTGTACATTGTGGGTTTTGGAGAACATCAGGTAGGTTTAGGGTGGTTTTGGGGTGGATCTATGGTATTTGGGGTTTTCTTCTATTTTTTGGCATGAACCTGTTCTTTTTTGGGTTGTTTTTGATGTCTTTTGGGGTCTCCGTTGGGTTTTGTTGTGTTCTTGTTGGTCATTATGTTAATTAGGAGAGGATTGTGGGTTTTGGAGAAGATCAGGTAGGTTTAGGGTGGTTTTGGGGTGGATCTATGGTTTTGGCGTATTTTCTTCCAGATTTGGGGGTGATGCCGATATTTTTTGGGGTGTTTTTGACGTGTTTTGGGGTCTCTGTTGGGTTTATTTGCGTTGTCATTGGTCATCATGGTGGAAAAGTGTACATTGTGGGTTTTGGAGAACATCAGGTAGGTTTAGGGTTTCTTTGGGGTGGATCTATGGTCTTTGGGGTTTTCTTCTATTTTTTGGCATGAACCTGTTCTTTTTTGGGGTGTTTTTGATGTGTTTTGGGGTCTCCGTTGGGTTTTGTTGTGTTCTTGTTGGTCATTATGTTAAATAGGAGTGGATTGTGGGTTTTGGAGAAGATCAGGTAGGTTTAGGGTGGTTTTGGGGTGGATCTATGGTTTTGGGGGATTTTCTTCCAGATTTGGGGGTGATGCCGATATTTTTTGGGGTGTTTTTGACGTGTTTTGGGGTCTCCGTTGTGTTTCATTGGGTTTTCCATGTTCATCTTGGTGGAAAAGTGTAAATTGTGGGTTTTGGAGAAGATCAGGTAGGTTTAGGGTGGTTTTGGGGTGGATCTATGGTATTCATTTTTTGTTTGTTTTATTATTTGGGGGGAGGAGGTGGGAAGATCCTGGACTTTTTGTGTTGTTTTTGACGTGTTTTGGGGTCTCCGTTGTGTTTCATTGGGTTTTCCATGGTCATCGTGTTGTAAAAGGGTAAATTGTGGGTTTTGGAGAACTTCAGGTAGGTTTATGGGGAGTTTTCACGTGGATTCATGGTATTTGGGGTTTTCTTCTTTTTGGGGGAGTGATCCTCTCCTTTCTTCGGGTGATTTTGAAGTGTTTTGGGGTTTCCTTTGCGTTTCGTTGAGTTCCTAATGTGTTTTATGGTGGTTGGGAGTGTGCTTTGGGATTAGGAGAACATCAGGTAGGTTTAGGGTGTCTTTGGGGTGGATCTATGGTATTTGGGGTTTTCTTTTATTTTTTGGCGTGATCCTGTTCTTTTTTTTTGGGTGTATTTGACGTGTTTTGGGGTCTCAGTTGGGTTTTGTTGTGTTCCTGTTGGTCTTTCTGTTAAATAGGTGTGGATTGTGGGTTTTGGAGAAGATCAGGTAGGTTTAGGGTGGTTTTGTTGTGGATCTATGGTTTTGGGGGATTTTCTTCCAGATTTGGGGGTGATGCCGTTCTTGTTTGGGGTGTTTTTGACGTGTTTTGGGGTCTCTGTTGGGTTTATTTGCGTTCTCATTGGTCATCATGGTGGAAAAGTGTACATTGTGGGTTTTGAAGAACATCAGGTAGGTTTAGGGTGGTTTTGGGGTGGATCTATGGTATTTGGGGTTTTCTTCTATTTTTTGGCATGAACCTGTTCTTTTTTGGGGTGTTTTTGATGTGTTTTGGGGTCTCCGTTGGGTTTTCACAGAATTACAGAATCACAGAATTTTCTAGGTTGGAAGAGACCTCAAGGTCATCGAGTCCAACCTCCAACCTAACGCTAACAGCCCTCCACTAAACCATATCCCTAAGCTCTACATCTAAGCGTCTTTTGAAGACTTCCAGGGATGGTGACTCCACCACTTCCCTGGGCAGCCTGTTCCAATGCCTCACAACCCTTTCTGTAAAGAAGTTCTTCCTAACATCTAGCCTAAAACTCCCCTGGCTCAACTTAAGCCCATTCCCCCTCGTCCTGTCACCAGGCACGTGGGAGAACAGGCCAACCCCCACCTCTCTACAGCCTCCTTTAAGGTATCTGTAAAGAGCAATAAGGTCACCCCTGAGCCTCCTCTTCTCCAGGCTGAACAAGCCCAGCTCCCTCAGCCGCTCCTCGTAGGACTTGTTCTCCAGGCCCCTCACCAGCTTCGTCGCCCTTCTCTGCACCCGCTCAAGCACCTCGATGTCCTTCTTGTAGCGAGGGGCCCAAAACTGAACACAGTACTCGAGGTGCGGCCTCACCAGAGCTGAGTACAGGGGGACGATCACCTCCCTAGCCCTGCTGGTCACGCTGTTCCTAATACAAGCCAGGATGCCGTTGGCCTTCTTGGCCACCTGAGCACACTGCTGGCTCATATTCAGCCGACTGTCCACCATCACTCCCAGGTCCTTCTCTGCCTGGCAGCTTTCCAACCATTCCTCTCCCAGCCTGTAGCTCTGCTTGGGGTTATTACGCCCCAGGTGCAGGACCCGGCACTTGGCCTTGTTAAACTTTTGTTGTGTTCTTGTTGGTCATTATGTTAATTAGGAGAGGATTGTGGGTTTTGGAGAAGATCAGGTAGGTTTAGGGTGGTTTTGGGGTGGATCTATGGTTTTGGCGTATTTTCTTCCAGATTTGGGGGTGATGCCGATATTTTTTGGGGTGTTTTTGACGTGTTTTGGGGTCTCTGTTGGGTTTATTTGCGTTGTCATTGGTCATCATGGTGGAAAAGTGTACATTGTGGGTTTTGGAGAACATCAGGTAGGTTTAGGGTGTCTTTGGGGTGGATCTATGGTCTTTGGGGTTTTCTTCTATTTTTTGGCATGAACCTGTTCTTTTTTGGGGTGTTTTTGATGTGTTTTGGGGTCTCCGTTGGGTTTTGTTGTGTTCTTGTTGGTCATTATGTTAAATAGGAGAGGATTGTGGGTTTTGGAGAAGATCAGGTAGGTTTCGGGTGGTTTTGGGGTGGATCTATGGTTTTGGCGTATTTTCTTCCAGATTTGGGGGTGATGCCGATATTTTTTGGGGTGTTTTTGACGTGTTTTGGGGTCTCCGTTGTGTTTCATTGGGTTTTCCATGTTCATCTTGGTGGAAAAGTGTAAATTGTGGGTTTTGGAGAACATCAGGTAGGTTTCGGGTGGTTTTGGGGTGGATCTATGGTTTTGGGGGATTTTCTTCCAGTTTTGGGTGTGATGCCATTCTTGTTTGGGGTGTTTTTTAAGGTTTTTGGGGTCTCTGTTTGGTTTTGTTGGGTTCTCGTTTGTCATCATGGTGGAAAAGGGTAAATTGTGGATTTTGGAGAACATCAGGTAGGTTTAGGGTGGTTTTGGGGTGGATCTATGGTATTCAGTTTTTTTTTTTTTTTTTTGGGGGGGTGGGGGGGATGATCCTGGACTTTTTGTGTTGTTTTTGACGTGTTTTGGGGTCTCCGTTGTGTTTCATTGGGTTTTCCATTGTCATCGTTTTGGAAAAGGGTAAATTGTGGGTTTTGGAGAACTTCAGGTAGGTTTAGGGGGAGTTTTCACGTGGATTCATGGTATTTGGGGTTTTCTTCTTTTTGGGGGAGTGATCCTCTCCTTTCTTCGGGTGATTTTGAAGTGTTTTGGGGTTTCCGTTGCGTTTCGTTGAGTTCCTAATGTGTTTTATGGTGGTTGGGAGTGTGCTTTGGGATTAGGAGAACATCAGGTAGGTTTAGGGTATCTTTGAGGTGGATCTATGGTATTTGGGGTTTTCTTCTACTTTTGGCGTGATCCTGTTCTTTTTTTTTGGGTGTATTTGACGTGTTTTGGGGTCTCCGTTGGGTTTTGTTGTGTTCCTGTTGGTCTTTCTGTTAAATAGGTGTCGATTGTGGGTTTTGGAGAACTTCAGGTAGGTTTAGGGTGGTTTTGGGGTGGATCTATGGTTTTGGGGGATTTTCTTTCAGTTTTGGGGGTGATGCCGATATTTTTTGGGGTGTTTTTGACGTGTTTTGGGGTCTCCATTAGGTTTTGTTGTGTTCTTGTTGGTCATTATGTTAAATAGGTGTGGATTGTGGGTTTTGGAGAACTTCAGGTAGGTTTAGGGTTGTTTTGGGGTGGATCTATGGTTTTGGCGTATTTTCTTCCAGATTTGGGGGTGATGCCGATATTTTTTGGGGTGTTTTTGACGTGTTTTGGGGTCTCCGTTGTGTTTCATTGGGTTTTTCATGTTCATCTTGGTGGAAAAGTGTAAATTGTGGGTTTTGGAGAACATCAGGTAGGTTTAGGGTGGTTTTGGGGTGGATCTATGGTATTCATTTTTTGTTTGTTTTATTATTTGGGGGGAGGAGGTGGGAAGATCCTGGACTTTTTGTGTTGTTTTTGACGTGTTTTGGGGTCTCCGTTGTGTTTCATTGGGTTTTCCATGGTCATCGTGTTGTAAAAGGTTAAATTGTGGGTTTTGGAGAACTTCAGGTAGGTTTAGGGGGAGTTTTCACGTGGATTCATGGTATTTGGGGTTTTCTTCTTTTTGGGGGAGTGATCCTCTCCTTTCTTCGGGTGATTTTGAAGTGTTTTGGGGTTTCCTTTGCGTTTCGTTGAGTTCCTAATGTGTTTTATGGTGGTTGGGAGTGTGCTTTGGGATTAGGAGAACATCAGGTAGGTTTAGGGTGTCTTTGGGGTGGATCTATGGTATTTGGGGTTTTCTTCTATTTTTTGGCGTGATCCTGTTCTTTTTTTTTGGGTGTATTTGACGTGTTTTGGGGTCTCCGTTGGGTTTTGTTGTGTTCCTGTTGGTCTTTCTGTTAAATAGGTGTGGATTGTGGGTTTTGGAGAAGATCAGGTAGGTTTAGGGTGGTTTTGGGGTGGATCTATGGTTTTGGGGGATTTTCTTTCAGTTTTGGGGGTGATGCCGTTCTTGTTTGGGGTGTTTTTGACGTGTTTTGGGGTCTCTGTTGGGTTTATTTGCGTTCTCATTGGTCATCATGGTGGAAAAGTGTACATTGTGGGTTTTGGAGAACATCAGGTAGGTTTAGGGTGGTTTTGGGGTGGATCTATGGTATTTGGGGTTTTCTTCTATTTTTTGGCATGAACCTGTTCTTTTTTGGGGTGTTTTTGATGTGTTTTGGGGTCTCCGTTGGGTTTTGTTGTGTTCTTGTTGGTCATTATGTTAAATAGGAGAGGATTGTGGGTTTTGGAGAAGATCAGGTAGGTTTAGGGTGGTTTTGGGGTGGATCTATGGTTTTGGCGTATTTTCTTCCAGATTTGGGGGTGATGCCGATATTTTTTGGGGTGTTTTTGACGTGTTTTGGGGTCTCTGTTGGGTTTATTTGCGTTGTAATTGGTCATCATGGTGGATAAGTGTACATTGTGGGTTTTGGAGAACATCAGGTAGGTTTAGGGTGTCTTTGGGGTGGATCTATGGTCTTTGGGGTTTTCTTCTATTTTTTGGCATGAACCTGTTCTTTTTTGGGGTGTTTTTGATGTGTTTTGGGGTCTCCGTTGGGTTTTGTTGTGTTCTTGTTGGTCATTATGTTAAATAGGAGTGGATTGTGGGTTTTGGAGAACATCAGGTAGGTTTAGGGTGGTTTTGGGGTGGATCTATGGTTTTGGCGTATTTTCTTCCAGATTTGGGGGTGATGCCGATATTTTTTGGGGTGTTTTTGACGTGTTTTGGGGTCTCCGTTGTGTTTCATTGGGTTTTCCATGTTCATCATGGTGGAAAAGTGTAAATTGTGGGTTTTGGAGAACATCAGGTAGGTTTAGGGTGGTTTTGGGGTGGATCTATGGTTTTGGGGGATTTTCTTCCAGTTTTGGGTGTGATGCCATTCTTGTTTGGGGTGTTTTTTAAGGTTTTTGGGGTCTCTGTTTGGTTTTGTTGGGTTCTCGTTTGTCATCATGGTGGAAAAGTGTACATTGTGGGTTTTGGAGAACATCAGGTAGGTTTAGGGTGGTTTTGGGGTGGATATATGGTATTCAGTTTTTTTTTTTTTTTTTGGGGGGGTGGGGGGGATGATCCTGGACTTTTTGTGTTGTTTTTGACGTGTTTTGGGGTCTCCGTTGTGTTTCATTGGGTTTTCCATGGTCATCGTTTTGGAAAAGGGTAAATTGTGGGTTTTGGAGAACTTCAGGTAGGTTTAGGGGGAGTTTTCACGTGGATTCATGGTATTTGGGGTTTTCTTCTTTTTGGGGGAGTGATCCTCTCCTTTCTTCGGGTGATTTTGAAGTGTTTTGGGGTTTCCGTTGCGTTTCGTTGAGTTCCTAATGTGTTTTATGGTGGTTGGGAGTGTGCTTTGGGATTAGGAGAACATGAGGTAGGTTTAGGGTATCTTTGAGGTGGATCTATGGTATTTGGGGTTTTCTTCTACTTTTTGGCGTGATCCTGTTCTTTTTTTTTTGGGTGTATTTGACGTGTTTTGGGGTCTCCGTAGGGTTTTGTTGTGTTCCTGTTGGTCTTTCTGTTAAATAGGTGTGGATTGTGGGTTTTGGAGAACTTCAGGTAGGTTTAGGGTGGTTTTGGGGTGGATCTATGGTTTTGGCGTATTTTCTTCCAGTTTTGGGGATGATGCCATTCTTGTTTGGTGTGTTTTTTAAGTTTTTTGGGGTCTCTGTTGGGTTTTGTTGGGTTCTCGTTGGTCATCATGGTGGAAAAGGGTATATTGTGGGTTTTGGAGAAGATCAGGTAGGTTTAGGGTGGTTTTGGGGTGGATCTATGGTTTTGGCGTATTTTCTTCCAGATTTGGGGGTGATGCCGATATTTTTTGGGGTGTTTTTGACGTGTTTTGGGGTCTCTGTTGGGTTTATTTGCGTTCTCATTGGTCATCATGGTGGAAAAGTGTACATTGTGGGTTTTGGAGAACATCAGGTAGGTTTAGGGTGTCTTTGGGGTGGATCTATGGTCTTTGGGGTTTTCTTCTATTTTTTGGCATGAACCTGTTCTTTTTTGGGGTGTTTTTGATGTGTTTTGGGGTCTCCGTTGGGTTTTGTTGTGTTCTTGTTGGTCATTATGTTAAATAGGAGTGGATTGTGGGTTTTGGAGAACATCAGGTAGGTTTAGGGTGGTTTTGGGGTGGATCTATGGTTTTGGCGTATTTTCTTCCAGATTTGGGGGTGATGCCGATATTTTTTGGGGTGTTTTTGACGTGTTTTGGGGTCTCCGTTGTGTTTCATTGGGTTTTCCATGGTCATTTTGTTGGAAAAGTGTAAATTGTGGGTTTTGGAGAAGATCAGGTAGGTTTAGGGTGGTTTTGGGGTGGATCTATGGTATTCATTTTTTGTTTGTTTTATTATTTGGGGGGAGGAGGTGGGAAGATCCTGGACTTTTTGTGTTGTTTTTGACGTGTTTTGGGGTCTCCGTTGTGTTTCATTGGGTTTTCCATGGTCATCGTGTTGTAAAAGGTTAAATTGTGGGTTTTGGAGAACTTCAGGTAGGTTTATGGGGAGTTTTCACGTGGATTCATGGTATTTGGGGTTTTCTTCTTTTTGGGGGAGTGATCCTCTCCTTTCTTCGGGTGATTTTGAAGTGTTTTGTGGTTTCCGTTGCGTTTCGTTGAGTTCCTAATGTGTTTTATGGTGGTTGGGAGTGTGCTTTGGGATTAGGAGAACATCAGGTAGGTTTAGGGTGTCTTTGGGGTGGATCTATGGTATTTGGGGTTTTCTTCTATTTTTTGGCGTGATCCTGTTCTTTTTTTTTGGGTGTATTTGACGTGTTTTGGGGTCTCCGTTGGGTTTTGTTGTGTTCCTCTTGGTCTTTCTGTTAAATAGGTGTGGATTGTGGGTTTTGGAGAAGATCAGGTAGGTTTAGGGTGGTTTTGGGGTGGATCTATGGTTTTGGCGTATTTTCTTCCAGATTTGGGGGTGATGCCGATATTTTTTGGGGTGTTTTTGACGTGTTTTGGGGTCTCTGTTGGGTTTATTTGCGTTGTCATTGGTCATCATGGTGGAAAAGTGTACATTGTGGGTTTTGGAGAACATCAGGTAGGTTTAGGGTGTCTTTGGGGTGGATCTATGGTCTTTGGGGTTTTCTTCTATTTTTTGGCATGAACCTGTTCTTTTTTGGGGTGTTTTTGATGTGTTTTGGGGTCTCCGTTGGGTTTTGTTGTGTTCTTGTTGGTCATTATGTTAAATAGGAGTGGATTGTGGGTTTTGGAGAAGATCAGGTAGGTTTAGGGTGGTTTTGGGGTGGATCTGTGGTTTTGGCGTATTTTCTTCCAGATTTGGGGGTGATGCCGATATTTTTTGGGGTGTTTTGGACGTGTTTTGGGGTCTCCGTTGTGTTTCATTGGGTTTTCCATGTTCATCATGGTGGAAAAGGGTAAATTGTGGGTTTTGGAGAAGATCAGGTAGGTTTAGGGTGGTTTTGGGGTGGATCTATGGTATTCATTTTTTGTTTGTTTTATTATTTGGGGGGAGGAGGTGGGAAGATCCTGGACTTTTTGTGTTGTTTTTGACGTGTTTTGGGGTCTCCGTTGTGTTTCATTGGGTTTTCCATGGTCATCGTTTTGGAAAAGGGTAAATTGTGGGTTTTGGAGAACTTCAGGTAGGTTTAGGGGGAGTTTTCACGTGGATTCATGGTATTTGGGGTTTTCTTCTTTTTGGGGGAGTGATCCTCTCCTTTCTTCGGGTGATTTTGAAGTGTTTTGGGGTTTCCGTTGCGTTTCGTTGAGTTCCTAATGTGTTTTATGGTGGTTGGGAGTGTGCTTTGGGATTAGGAGAACATGAGGTAGGTTTAGGGTATCTTTGAGGTGGATCTATGGTATTTGGGGTTTTCTTCTACTTTTTGGCGTGATCCTGTTCTTTTTTTTTTGGGTGTATTTGACGTGTTTTGGGGTCTCCGTTGGGTTTTGTTGTGTTCCTGTTGGTCTTTCTGTTAAATAGGTGTGGATTGTGGGTTTTGGAGAACTTCAGGTAGGTTTAGGGTGGTTTTGGGGTGGATCTATGGTTTTGGGGGATTTTCTTTCAGTTTTGGGGGTGATGCCGATATTTTTTGGGGTGTTTTTGACGTGTTTTGGGGTCTCCATTAGGTTTTGTTGTGTTCTTGTTGGTCATTATGTTAAATAGGTGTGGATTGTGGGTTTTGGAGAACTTCAGGTAGGTTTAGGGTTTTTTTGGGGTGGATCTATGGTTTTGGCGGATTTTCTTCCAGTTTTGGGGATGATGCCATTCTTGTTTGGGGTGTTTTTTAAGTTTTTTGGGGTCTCTGTTTGGTTTTGTTGGGTTCTCGTTGGTCATCATGGTGGAAAACGGTATATTGTGGGTTTTGGAGAAGATCAGGTAGGTTTAGGGTGGTTTTGGGGTGGATCTATGGTTTTGGCGTATTTTCTTCCAGTTTTGGGGGTGATGCCGTTCTTGTTTGGGGTGTTTTTGACGTGTTTTGGGGTCTCTGTTGGGTTTATTTGCGTTGTCATTGGTCATCATGGTGGAAAAGTGTACATTGTGGGTTTTGGAGAACATCAGGTAGGTTTAGGGTGTCTTTGGGGTGGATCTATGGTATTTGGGGTTTTCTTCTATTTTTTGGCATGAACCTGTTCTTTTTTGGGGTGTTTTTGATGTGTTTTGGGGTCTCCGTTGGGTTTTGTTGTGTTCTTGTTGGTCATTATGTTAATTAGGAGTGGATTGTGGGTTTTGGAGAAGATCAGGTAGGTTTAGGGTGGTTTTGGGGTGGATCTATGGTTTTGGGGGATTTTCTTTCAGTTTTGGGGGTGATGCCGTTCTTGTTTGGGGTGTTTTTGACGTGTTTTGGGGTCTCTGTTGGGTTTATTTGCGTTGTCATTGGTCATCATGGTGGAAAAGTGTACATTGTGGGTTTTGGAGAATATCAGGTAGGTTTAGGGTGTCTTTGGGGTGGATCTATGGTCTTTGGGGTTTTCTTCTATTTTTTGGCATGAACCTGTTCTTTTTTGGGGTGTTTTTGATGTGTTTTGGGGTCTCCGTTGGGTTTTGTTGTGTTCTTGTTGGTCATTATGTTAATTAGGAGTGGATTGTGGGTTTTGGAGAAGATCAGGTAGGTTTAGGGTGGTTTTGGGGTGGATCTATGGTTTTGGCGTATTTTCTTCCAGATTTGGGGTTGATGCCGATATTTTTTGGGGTGTTTTTGACGTGTTTTGGGGTCTCCGTTGTGTTTCATTGGGTTTTCCATGGTCATTTTGTTGGAAATGTGTAAATTGTGGGTTTTGGAGAAGATCAGGTAGGTTTAGGGTGGTTTTGGGGTGGATCTATGGTATTCATTTTTTGTTTGTTTTATTATTTGGGGGGAGGAGGTGGGAAGATCCTGGACTTTTTGTGTTGTTTTTGGCGTGTTTTGGGGTCTCCGTTGTGTTTCATTGGGTTTTCCATGGTCATCGTGTTGTAAAAGGGTAAATTGTGGGTTTTGGAGAACTTCAGGTAGGTTTAGGGGGAGTTTTCACGTGGATTCATGGTATTTGGGGTTTTCTTCTTTTTGGGGGAGTGATCCTCTCCTTTCTTCGGGTGATTTTGAAGTGTTTTGGGGTTTCCGTTGCGTTTCGTTGAGTTCCTAATGTGTTTTATGGTGGTTGGGAGTGTGCTTTGGGATTAGGAGAACATCAGGTAGGTTTAGGGTGTCTTTGGGGTGGATCTATGGTATTTGGGGTTTTCTTCTATTTTTTGGCGTGATCCTGTTCTTTTTTTTTGGGTGTATTTGACGTGTTTTGGGGTCTCCGTTGGGTTTTGTTGTGTTCCTGTTGGTCTTTCTGTTAAATAGGTGTGGATTGTGGGTTTTGGAGAAGATCAGGTAGGTTTAGGGTGGTTTTGGGGTGGATCTATGGTTTTGGGGGATTTTCTTTCAGTTTTGGGGGTGATGCCGTTCTTGTTTGGGGTGTTTTTGACGTGTTTTGGGGTCTCTGTTGGGTTTATTTGCGTTGTCATTGGTCATCATGGTGGAAAAGTGTACATTGTGGGTTTTGGAGAACATCAGGTAGGTTTAGGGTGTCTTTGGGGTGGATCTATGGTCTTTGGGGTTTTCTTCTATTTTTTGGCATGAACCTGTTCTTTTTTGGTGTGTTTTTGATGTGTTTTGGGGTCTCCGTTGGGTTTTGTTGTGTTCTTGTTGGTCATTATGTTAAATAGGAGTGGATTGTGGGTTTTGGAGAAGATCAGGTAGGTTTAGGGTGGTTTTGGGGTGGATCTATGGTTTTGGCGTATTTTCTTCCAGATTTGGGGGTGATGCCGATATTTTTTGGGGTGTTTTGGACGTGTTTTGGGGTCTCCGTTGTGTTTCATTGGGTTTTCCATGGTCATCATGGTGGAAAATGGTAAATTGTGGGTTTTGGAGAACATCAGGTAGGTTTAGGGTGGTTTTGGGGTGGATCTATGGTATTCATTTTTTGTTTGTTTTATTATTTGGGGGGAGGAGGTGGGAAGATCCTGGACTTTTTGTGTTGTTTTTGACGTGTTTTGGGGTCTCCGTTGTGTTTCATTGGGTTTTCCATGGTCATCGTGTTGTAAAAGGTTAAATTGTGGGTTTTGGAGAACTTCAGGTAGGTTTAGGGGGAGTTTTCACGTGGATTCATGGTATTTGGGGTTTTCTTCTTTTTGGGGGAGTGATCCTCTCCTTTCTTCGGGTGATTTTGAAGTGTTTTGGGGTTTCCTTTGCGTTTCGTTGAGTTCCTAATGTGTTTTATGGTGGTTGGGAGTGTGCTTTGGGATTAGGAGAACATCAGGTAGGTTTAGGGTGTCTTTGGGGTGGATCTATGGTATTTGGGGTTTTCTTCTATTTTTTGGCGTGATCCTGTTCTTTTTTTTTGGGTGTATTTGACGTGTTTTGGGGTCTCCGTTGGGTTTTGCTGTGTTCCTGTTGGTCTTTCTGTTAAATAGGTGTGGATTGTGGGTTTTGGAGAAGATCAGGTAGGTTTAGGGTGGTTTTGGGGTGGATCTATGGTTTTGGGGGATTTTCTTTCAGTTTTGGGGGTGATGCCGTTCTTGTTTGGGGTGTTTTTGACGTGTTTTGGGGTCTCTGTTGGGTTTATTTGCGTTGTCATTGGTCATCATGGTGGAAAAGTGTACATTGTGGGTTTTGGAGAACATCAGGTAGGTTTAGGGTGTCTTTGGGGTGGATCTATGGTCTTTGGGGTTTTCTTCTATTTTTTGGCATGAACCTGTTCTTTTTTGGGGTGTTTTTGATGTGTTTTGGGGTCTCCGTTGGGTTTTGTTGTGTTCTTGTTGGTCATTATGTTAAATAGGAGTGGATTGTGGGTTTTGGAGAAGATCAGGTAGGTTTAGGGTGGTTTTGGGGTGGATCTATGGTTTTGGCGTATTTTCTTCCAGATTTGGGGGTGATGCCGATATTTTTTGGGGTGTTTTTGACGTGTTTTGGGGTCTCCGTTGTGTTTCATTGGGTTTTCCATGGTCATCATGGTGGAAAAGTGTAAATTGTGGGTTTTGGAGAACATCAGGTAGGTTTAGGGTGGTTTTGGGGTGGATCTATGGTATTCATTTTTTGTTTGTTTTATTATTTGGGGGGAGGAGGTGGGAAGATCCTGGACTTTTTGTGTTGTTTTTGACGTGTTTTGGGGTCTCCGTTGTGTTTCATTGGGTTTTCCATGGTCATCGTGTTGTAAAAGGGTAAATTGTGTGTTTTGGAAAACTTCAGGTAGGTTTAGGGGGAGTTTTCACGTGGATTCATGGTATTTGGGGTTTTCTTCTTTTTGGGGGAGTGATCCTCTCCTTTCTTCGGGTGATTTTGAAGTGTTTTGGGGTTTCCGTTGCGTTTTGTTGAGTTCCTAATGTGTTTTATGGTGGTTGGGAGTGTGCTTTGGGATTAGGAGAACATCAGGTAGGTTTAGGGTGTCTTTGGGGTGGATCTATGGTATTTGGGGTTTTCTTCTATTTTTTGGCGTGATCCTGTTCTTTTTTTTTTGGGTGTATTTGACGTGTTTTGGGGTCTCCGTTGGGTTTTGTTGTGTTCCTGTTGGTCTTTCTGTTAAATAGGTGTGGATTGTGGGTTTTGGAGAAGATCAGGTAGGTTTAGGGTGGTTTTGGGGTGGATCTATGGTTTTGGGGGATTTTCTTTCAGTTTTGGGGGTGATGCCGTTCTTGTTTAGGGTGTTTTTGACGTGTTTTGGGGTCTCTGTTGGGTTTATTTGCGTTGTCATTGGTCATCATGGTGGAAAAGTGTACATTGTGGGTTTTGGAGAACATCAGGTAGGTTTAGGGTGTCTTTGGGGTGGATCTATGGTCTTTGGGGTTTTCTTCTATTTTTTGGCATGAACCTGTTCTTTTTTGTGGTGTTTTTGATGTGTTTTGGGGTCTCCGTTGGGTTTTGTTGTGTTCTTGTTGGTCATTATGTTAAATGGGAGTGGATTGTGGGTTTTGGAGAAGATCAGGTAGGTTTAGGGTGGTTTTGTGGTGGATCTATGGTTTTGGCGTATTTTCTTCCAGATTTGGGGGTGATGCCGATATTTTTTGGGGTGTTTTTGACGTGTTTTGGGGTCTCCGTTGTGTTTCACTGGGTTTTCCATGGTCATTTTGTTGGAAAAGTGTAAATTGTGGGTTTTGGAGAAGATCAGGTAGGTTTAGGGTGGTTTTGGGGTGGATCTATGGTATTCATTTTTTGTTTGTTTTATTATTTGGGGGGAGGAGGTGGGAAGATCCTGGACTTTTTGTGTTGTTTTTGACGTGTTTTGGGGTCTCCGTTGTGTTTCATTGGGTTTTCCATGGTCATCGTGTTGTAAAAGGGTAAATTGTGGGTTTTGGAGAACTTCAGGTAGGTTTAGGGGGAGTTTTCACGTGGATTCATGGTATTTGGGGTTTTCTTCTTTTTGGGGGAGTGATCCTCTCCTTTCTTCGGCTGATTTTGAAGTGTTTTGGGGTTTCCGTTGCGTTTCGTTGAGTTCCTAATGTGTTTTATGGTGGTTGGGAGTGTGCTTTGGGATTAGGAGAACATCAGGTAGGTTTAGGGTGTCTTTGGGGTGGATCTATGGTCTTTGGGGTTTTCTTCTATTTTTTGGCATGAACCTGTTCTTTTTTGTGGTGTTTTTGATGTGTTTTGGGGTCTCCGTTGGGTTTTGTTGTGTTCTTGTTGGTCATTATGTTAATTAGGAGTGGATTGTGGGTTTTGGAGAAGATCAGGTAGGTTTAGGGTGGTTTTGGGGTGGATCTATGGTTTTGGGGGATTTTCTTCCAGATTTGGGGGTGATGCCGATATTTTTTGGGGTGTTTTTTACGTGTTTTGGGGTCTCCGTTGTTTTCATTGGGTTTTCCATGGTCATTTTGTTGGAAATGTGTAAATTGTGGGTTTTGGAGAAGATCAGGTAGGTTTAGGGTGGTTTTGGGGTGGATCTATGGTATTCATTTTTTGTTTGTTTTATTATTTGGGGGGAGGAGGTGGGAAGATCCTGGACTTTTTGTGTTGTTTTTGACGTGTTTTGGGGTCTCCGTTGTGTTTCATTGGGTTTTCCATGGTCATCGTGTTGTAAAAGGGTAAATTGTGGGTTTTGGAGAACTTCAGGTAGGTTTAGGGGGAGTTTTCACGTGGATTCATGGTATTTGGGGTTTTCTTCTTTTTGGGGGAGTGATCCTCTCCTTTCTTCGGGTGATTTTGAAGTGTTTTGGGGTTTCCGTTGCGTTTCGTTGAGTTCCTAATGTGTTTTATGGTGGTTGGGAGTGTGCTTTGGGATTAGGAGAACATCAGGTAGGTTTAGGGTGTCTTTGGGGTGGATCTATGGTATTTGGGGTTTTCTTCTATTTTTTGGCGTGATCCTGTTCTTTTTTTTTGGGTGTATTTGACGTGTTTTGGGGTCTCCGTTGGGTTTTGTTGTGTTCCTGTTGGTCTTTCTGTTAAATAGGTGTGGATTGTGGGTTTTGGAGAAGATCAGGTAGGTTTAGGGTGGTTTTGGGGTGGATCTATGGTTTTGGGGGATTTTCTTTCAGTTTTGGGGGTGATGCCGTTCTTGTTTGGGGTGTTTTTGACGTGTTTTGGGGTCTCTGTTGGGTTTATTTGCGTTGTCATTGGTCATCATGGTGGAGAAGTGTACATTGTGGGTTTTGGAGAACATCAGGTAGGTTTAGGGTGTCTTTGGGGTGGATCTATGGTCTTTGGGGTTTTCTTCTATTTTTTGGCATGAACCTGTTCTTTTTTGGGGTGTTTTTGATGTGTTTTGGGGTCTCCGTTGGGTTTTGTTGTGTTCTTGTTGGTCATTATGTTAAATAGGAGTGGATTGTGGGTTTTGGAGAAGATCAGGTAGGTTTAGGGTGGTTCTGGGATGGATCTATGGTTTTGGCGTATTTTCTTCCAGATTTGGGGGTGATGCCGATATTTTTTGGGGTGTTTTGGACATGTTTTGGGGTCTCCGTTGTGTTTCATTGGGTTTTCCATGGTCATCATGGTGGAAAAGGGTAAATTGTGGGTTTTGGAGAAGATCAGGTAGGTTTAGGGTGGTTTTGGGGTGGATCTATGGTATTCATTTTTTGTTTGTTTTATTATTTGGGGGGAGGAGGTGGGAAGATCCTGGACTTTTTGTGTTGTTTTTGACGTGTTTTGGGGTCTCCGTTGTGTTTCATTGGGTTTTCCATGGTCATCGTGTTGTAAAAGGTTAAATTGTGGGTTTTGGAGAACTTCAGGTAGGTTTAGGGGGAGTTTTCACGTGGATTCATGGTATTTGGGGTTTTCTTCTTTTTGGGGGAGTGATCCTCTCCTTTCTTCGGGTGATTTTGAAGTGTTTTGGGGTTTCCTTTGCGTTTCGTTGAGTTCCTAATGTGTTTTATGGTGGTTGGGAGTGTGCTTTGGGATTAGGAGAACATCAGGTAGGTTTAGGGTGTCTTTGGGGTGGATCTATGGTATTTGGGGTTTTCTTCTATTTTTTGGCGTGATCCTGTTCTTTTTTTTTGGGTGTATTTGACGTGTTTTGGGGTCTCCGTTGGGTTTTGTTGTGTTCCTGTTGGTCTTTCTGTTAAATAGGTGTGGATTGTGGGTTTTGGAGAAGATCAGGTAGGTTTAGGGTGGTTTTGGGGTGGATCTATGGTTTTGGGGGATTTTCTTTCAGTTTTGGGGGTGATGCCGTTCTTGTTTGGGGTGTTTTTGACGTGTTTTGGGGTCTCTGTTGGGTTTATTTGCGTTGTCATTGGTCATCATGGTGGAAAAGTGTACATTGTGGGTTTTGGAGAAGATCAGGTAGGTTTAGGGTGTCTTTGGGGTGGATCTATGGTCTTTGGGGTTTTCTTCTATTTTTTGGCATGAACCTGTTCTTTTTTGGGGTGTTTTTGATGTGTTTTGGGGTCTCCGTTGGGTTTTGTTGTGTTCTTGTTGGTCATTATGTTAAATAGGAGTGGATTGTGGGTTTTGGAGAAGATCAGGTAGGTTTAGGGTGGTTTTGGGGTGGATCTATGGTTTTGGCGTATTTTCTTCCAGATTTGGGGGTGATGCCGATATTTTTTGGGGTGTTTTGGACGTGTTTTGGGGTCTCCGTTGTGTTTCATTGGGTTTTCCATGGTCATCATGGTGGAAAAGGGTAAATTGTGGGTTTTGGAGAAGATCAGGTAGGTTTAGGGTGGTTTTGGGGTGGATCTATGGTATTCATTTTTTGTTTGTTTTATTATTTGGGGGGAGGAGGTGGGAAGATCCTGGACTTTTTGTGTTGTTTTTGACGTGTTTTGGGTTCTCCGTTGTGTTTCATTGGGTTTTCCATGGTCATCGTGTTGTAAAAGGTTAAATTGTGGGTTTTGGAGAACTTCAGGTAGGTTTAGGGGGAGTTTTCACGTGGATTCATGGTATTTGGGGTTTTCTTCTTTTTGGGGGAGTGATCCTCTCCTTTCTTCGGGTGATTTTGAAGTGTTTTGGGGTTTCCTTTGCGTTTCGTTGAGTTCCTAATGTGTTTTATGGTGGTTGGGAGTGTGCTTTGGGATTAGGAGAACATCAGGTAGGTTTAGGGTGTCTTTGGGGTGGATCTATGGTATTTGGGGTTTTCTTCTATTTTTTGGCGTGATCCTGTTCTTTTTTTTTGGGTGTATTTGACGTGTTTTGGGGTCTCCGTTGGGTTTTGTTGTGTTCCTGTTGGTCTTTCTGTTAAATAGGTGTGGATTGTGGGTTTTGGAGAAGATCAGGTAGGTTTAGGGTGGTTTTGGGGTGGATCTATGGTTTTGGGGGATTTTCTTTCAGTTTTGGGGGTGATGCCGTTCTTGTTTGGGGTGTTTTTGACGTGTTTTGGGGTCTCTGTTGGGTTTATTTGCGTTGTCATTGGTCATCATGGTGGAAAAGTGTACATTGTGGGTTTTGGAGAACATCAGGTAGGTTTAGGGTGTCTTTGGGGTGGATCTATGGTCTTTGGGGTTTTCTTCTATTTTTTGGCATGAACCTGTTCTTTTTTGGGGTGTTTTTGATGTGTTTTGGGGTCTCCGTTGGGTTTTGTTGTGTTCTTGTTGGTCATTATGTTAAATAGGAGTGGATTGTGGGTTTTGGAGAAGATCAGGTAGGTTTAGGGTGGTTTTGGGGTGGATCTATGGTTTTGGCGTATTTTCTTCCAGATTTGGGGGTGATGCCGATATTTTTTGGGGTGTTTTTGACGTGTTTTGGGGTCTCCGTTGTGTTTCACTGGGTTTTCCATGGTCATTTTGTTGGAAAAGTGTAAATTGTGGGTTTTGGAGAAGATCAGGTAGGTTTAGGGTGGTTTTGGGGTGGATCTATGGTATTCATTTTTTGTTTGTTTTATTATTTGGGGGGAGGAGGTGGGAAGATCCTGGACTTTTTGTGTTGTTTTTGACGTGTTTTGGGGTCTCCGTTGTGTTTCATTGGGTTTTCCATGGTCATCGTGTTGTAAAAGGGTAAATTGTGGGTTTTGGAGAACTTCAGGTAGGTTTAGGGGGAGTTTTCACGTGGATTCATGGTATTTGGGGTTTTCTTCTTTTTGGGGGAGTGATCCTCTCCTTTCTTCGGGTGATTTTGAAGTGTTTTGGGGTTTCCGTTGCGTTTCGTTGAGTTCCTAATGTGTTTTATGGTGGTTGGGAGTGTGCTTTGGGATTAGGAGAACATCAGGTAGGTTTAGGGTGTCTTTGGGGTGGATCTATGGTATTTGGGGTTTTCTTCTATTTTTTGGCGTGATCCTGTTCTTTTTTTTTGGGTGTATTTGACGTGTTTTGGGGTCTCCGTTGGGTTTTGTTGTGTTCCTGTTGGTCTTTCTGTTAAATAGGTGTGGATTGTGGGTTTTGGAGAAGATCAGGTAGGTTTAGGGTGGTTTTGGGGTGGATCTATGGTTTTGGGGGATTTTCTTTCAGTTTTGGGGGTGATGCCGTTCTTGTTTGGGGTGTTTTTGACGTGTTTTGGGGTCTCTGTTGGGTTTATTTGCGTTGTCATTGGTCATCATGGTGGAAAAGTGTACATTGTGGGTTTTGGAGAACATCAGGTAGGTTTAGGGTGTCTTTGGGGTGGATCTATGGTCTTTGGGGTTTTCTTCTATTTTTTGGCATGAACCTGTTCTTTTTTGGGGTGTTTTTGATGTGTTTTGGGGTCTCCGTTGGGTTTTGTTGTGTTCTTGTTGGTCATTATGTTAAATAGGAGTGGATTGTGGGTTTTGGAGAAGATCAGGTAGGTTTAGGGTGGTTTTGGGGTGGATCTATGGTTTTGGCGTATTTTCTTCCAGATTTGGGGGTGATGCCGATATTTTTTGGGGTGTTTTGGACGTGTTTTGGGGTCTCCGTTGTGTTTCATTGGGTTTTCCATGGTCATCATGGTGGAAAAGGGTAAATTGTGGGTTTTGGAGAAGATCAGGTAGGTTTAGGGTGGTTTTGGGGTGGATCTATGGTATTCATTTTTTGTTTGTTTTATTATTTGGGGGGAGGAGGTGGGAAGATCCTGGACTTTTTGTGTTGTTTTTGACGTGTTTTGGGTTCTCCGTTGTGTTTCATTGGGTTTTCCATGGTCATCGTGTTGTAAAAGGTTAAATTGTGGGTTTTGGAGAACTTCAGGTAGGTTTAGGGGGAGTTTTCACGTGGATTCATGGTATTTGGGGTTTTCTTCTTTTTGGGGGAGTGATCCTCTCCTTTCTTCGGGTGATTTTGAAGTGTTTTGGGGTTTCCTTTGCGTTTCGTTGAGTTCCTAATGTGTTTTATGGTGGTTGGGAGTGTGCTTTGGGATTAGGAGAACATCAGGTAGGTTTAGGGTGTCTTTGGGGTGGATCTATGGTATTTGGGGTTTTCTTCTATTTTTTGGCGTGATCCTGTTCTTTTTTTTTGGGTGTATTTGACGTGTTTTGGGGTCTCCGTTGGGTTTTGTTGTGTTCCTGTTGGTCTTTCTGTTAAATAGGTGTGGATTGTGGGTTTTGGAGAAGATCAGGTAGGTTTAGGGTGGTTTTGGGGTGGATCTATGGTTTTGGGGGATTTTCTTTCAGTTTTGGGGGTGATGCCGTTCTTGTTTGGGGTGTTTTTGACGTGTTTTGGGGTCTCTGTTGGGTTTATTTGCGTTCTCATTGGTCATCATGGTGGAAAAGTGTACATTGTGGGTTTTGGAGAAGATCAGGTAGGTTTAGGGTGTCTTTGGGGTGGATCTATGGTCTTTGGGGTTTTCTTCTATTTTTTGGCATGAACCTGTTCTTTTTTGGGGTGTTTTTGATGTGTTTTGGGGTCTCCGTTGGGTTTTGTTGTGTTCTTGTTGGTCATTATGTTAAATAGGAGTGGATTGTGGGTTTTGGAGAACATCAGGTAGGTTTAGGGTGGTTTTGGGGTGGATCTATGGTTTTGGCGTATTTTCTTCCAGATTTGGGGGTGATGCCGATATTTTTTGGGGTGTTTTTGACGTGTTTTGGGGTCTCCGTTGTGTTTCACTGGGTTTTCCATGGTCATTTTGTTGGAAAAGTGTAAATTGTGGGTTTTGGAGAAGATCAGGTAGGTTTAGGGTGGTTTTGGGGTGGATCTATGGTATTCATTTTTTGTTTGTTTTATTATTTGGGGGGAGGAGGTGGGAAGATCCTGGACTTTTTGTGTTGTTTTTGACGTGTTTTGGGGTCTCCGTTGTGTTTCATTGGGTTTTCCATGGTCATCGTGTTGTAAAAGGGTAAATTGTGGGTTTTGGAGAACTTCAGGTAGGTTTAGGGGGAGTTTTCACGTGGATTCATGGTATTTGGGGTTTTCTTCTTTTTGGGGGAGTGATCCTCTCCTTTCTTCGGGTGATTTTGAAGTGTTTTGGGGTTTCCGTTGCGTTTCGTTGAGTTCCTAATGTGTTTTATGGTGGTTGGGAGTGTGCTTTGGGATTAGGAGAACATCAGGTAGGTTTAGGGTGTCTTTGGGGTGGATCTATGGTATTTGGGGTTTTCTTCTATTTTTTGGCGTGATCCTGTTCTTTTTTTTTGGGTGTATTTGACGTGTTTTGGGGTCTCCGTTGGGTTTTGTTGTGTTCCTGTTGGTCTTTCTGTTAAATAGGTGTGGATTGTGGGTTTTGGAGAAGATCAGGTAGGTTTAGGGTGGTTTTGGGGTGGATCTATGGTTTTGGGGGATTTTCTTTCAGTTTTGGGGGTGATGCCGTTCTTGTTTGGGGTGTTTTTGACGTGTTTTGGGGTCTCTGTTGGGTTTATTTGCGTTGTCATTGGTCATCATGGTGGAAAAGTGTACATTGTGGGTTTTGGAGAACATCAGGTAGGTTTAGGGTGTCTTTGGGGTGGATCTATGGTCTTTGGGGTTTTCTTCTATTTTTTGGCATGAACCTGTTCTTTTTTGGGGTGTTTTTGATGTGTTTTGGGGTCTCCGTTGGGTTTTGTTGTGTTCTTGTTGGTCATTATGTTAAATAGGAGTGGATTGTGGGTTTTGGAGAAGATCAGGTAGGTTTAGGGTGGTTTTGGGGTGGATCTATGGTTTTGGCGTATTTTCTTCCAGATTTGGGGGTGATGCCGATATTTTTTGGGGTGTTTTGGACGTGTTTTGGGGTCTCCGTTGTGTTTCATTGGGTTTTCCATGGTCATCATGGTGGAAAAGGGTAAATTGTGGGTTTTGGAGAAGATCAGGTAGGTTTAGGGTGGTTTTGGGGTGGATCTATGGTATTCATTTTTTGTTTGTTTTATTATTTGGGGGGAGGAGGTGGGAAGATCCTGGACTTTTTGTGTTGTTTTTGACGTGTTTTGGGGTCTCCGTTGTGTTTCATTGGGTTTTCCATGGTCATCGTGTTGTAAAAGGTTAAATTGTGGGTTTTGGAGAACTTCAGGTAGGTTTAGGGGGAGTTTTCACGTGGATTCATGGTATTTGGGGTTTTCTTCTTTTTGGGGGAGTGATCCTCTCCTTTCTTCGGGTGATTTTGAAGTGTTTTGGGGTTTCCTTTGCGTTTCGTTGAGTTCCTAATGTGTTTTATGGTGGTTGGGAGTGTGCTTTGGGATTAGGAGAACATCAGGTAGGTTTAGGGTGTCTTTGGGGTGGATCTATGGTATTTGGGGTTTTCTTCTATTTTTTGGCGTGATCCTGTTCTTTTTTTTTGGGTGTATTTGACGTGTTTTGGGGTCTCCGTTGGGTTTTGTTGTGTTCCTGTTGGTCTTTCTGTTAAATAGGTGTGGATTGTGGGTTTTGGAGAAGATCAGGTAGGTTTAGGGTGGTTTTGGGGTGGATCTATGGTTTTGGGGGATTTTCTTTCAGTTTTGGGGGTGATGCCGTTCTTGTTTGGGGTGTTTTTGACGTGTTTTGGGGTCTCTGTTGGGTTTATTTGCGTTGTCATTGGTCATCATGGTGGAAAAGTGTACATTGTGGGTTTTGGAGAACATCAGGTAGGTTTAGGGTGTCTTTGGGGTGGATCTATGGTCTTTGGGGTTTTCTTCTATTTTTTGGCATGAACCTGTTCTTTTTTGGGGTGTTTTTGATGTGTTTTGGGGTCTCCGTTGGGTTTTGTTGTGTTCTTGTTGGTCATTATGTTAAATAGGAGTGGATTGTGGGTTTTGGAGAAGATCAGGTAGGTTTAGGGTGGTTTTGGGGTGGATCTATGGTTTTGGCGTATTTTCTTCCAGAATTGGGGGTGATGCCGATATTTTTTGGGGTGTTTTGGACGTGTTTTGGGGTCTCCGTTGTGTTTCATTGGGTTTTCCATGGTCATCATGGTGGAAAAGGGTAAATTGTGGGTTTTGGAGAAGATCAGGTAGGTTTAGGGTGGTTTTGGGGTGGATCTATGGTATTCATTTTTTGTTTGTTTTATTATTTGGGGGGAGGAGGTGGGAAGATCCTGGACTTTTTGTGTTGTTTTTGACGTGTTTTGGGTTCTCCGTTGTGTTTCATTGGGTTTTCCATGGTCATCGTGTTGTAAAAGGTTAAATTGTGGGTTTTGGAGAACTTCAGGTAGGTTTAGGGGGAGTTTTCACGTGGATTCATGGTATTTGGGGTTTTCTTCTTTTTGGGGGAGTGATCCTCTCCTTTCTTCGGGTGATTTTGAAGTGTTTTGGGGTTTCCTTTGCGTTTCGTTGAGTTCCTAATGTGTTTTATGGTGGTTGGGAGTGTGCTTTGGGATTAGGAGAACATCAGGTAGGTTTAGGGTGTCTTTGGGGTGGATCTATGGTATTTGGGGTTTTCTTCTATTTTTTGGCGTGATCCTGTTCTTTTTTTTTGGGTGTATTTGACGTGTTTTGGGGTCTCCGTTGGGTTTTGTTGTGTTCCTGTTGGTCTTTCTGTTAAATAGGTGTGGATTGTGGGTTTTGGAGAAGATCAGGTAGGTTTAGGGTGGTTTTGGGGTGGATCTATGGTTTTGGGGGATTTTCTTTCAGTTTTGGGGGTGATGCCGTTCTTGTTTGGGGTGTTTTTGACGTGTTTTGGGGTCTCTGTTGGGTTTATTTGCGTTCTCATTGGTCATCATGGTGGAAAAGTGTACATTGTGGGTTTTGGAGAAGATCAGGTAGGTTTAGGGTGTCTTTGGGGTGGATCTATGGTCTTTGGGGTTTTCTTCTATTTTTTGGCATGAACCTGTTCTTTTTTGGGGTGTTTTTGATGTGTTTTGGGGTCTCCGTTGGGTTTTGTTGTGTTCTTGTTGGTCATTATGTTAAATAGGAGTGGATTGTGGGTTTTGGAGAACATCAGGTAGGTTTAGGGTGGTTTTGGGGTGGATCTATGGTTTTGGCGTATTTTCTTCCAGATTTGGGGGTGATGCCGATATTTTTTGGGGTGTTTTTGACGTGTTTTGGGGTCTCCGTTGTGTTTCATTGGGTTTTCCATGGTCATCATGGTGGAAAAGTGTAAATTGTGGGTTTTGGAGAACATCAGGTAGGTTTAGGGTGGTTTTGGGGTGGATCTATGGTATTCATTTTTTGTTTGTTTTATTATTTGGGGGGAGGAGGTGGGAAGATCCTGGACTTTTTGTGTTGTTTTTGACGTGTTTTGGGGTCTCCGTTGTGTTTCATTGGGTTTTCCATGGTCATCGTGTTGTAAAAGGGTAAATTGTGTGTTTTGGAGAACTTCAGGTAGGTTTAGGGGGAGTTTTCACGTGGATTCATGGTATTTGGGGTTTTCTTCTTTTTGGGGGAGTGATCCTCTCCTTTCTTCGGGTGATTTTGAAGTGTTTTGGGGTTTCCGTTGCGTTTCGTTGAGTTCCTAATGTGTTTTATGGTGGTTGGGAGTGTGCTTTGGGATTAGGAGAACATCAGGTAGGTTTAGGGTGTCTTTGGGGTGGATCTATGGTATTTGGGGTTTTCTTCTATTTTTTGGCGTGATCCTGTTCTTTTTTTTTGGGTGTATTTGACGTGTTTTGGGGTCTCCGTTGGGTTTTGTTGTGTTCCTGTTGGTCTTTCTGTTAAATAGGTGTGGATTGTGGGTTTTGGAGAAGATCAGGTAGGTTTAGGGTGGTTTTGGGGTGGATCTATGGTTTTGGGGGATTTTCTTTCAGTTTTGGGTGTGATGCCGTTCTTGTTTAGGGTGTTTTTGACGTGTTTTGGGGTCTCTGTTGGGTTTATTTGCGTTGTCATTGGTCATCATGGTGGAAAAGTGTACATTGTGGGTTTTGGAGAAGATCAGGTAGGTTTAGGGTGTCTTTGGGGTGGATCTATGGTCTTTGGGGTTTTCTTCTATTTTTTGGCATGAACCTGTTCTTTTTTGGGGTGTTTTTGATGTGTTTTGGGGTCTCCGTTGGGTTTTGTTGTGTTCTTGTTGGTCATTATGTTAAATAGGAGTGGATTGTGGGTTTTGGAGAAGATCAGGTAGGTTTAGGGTGGTTTTGGGGTGGATCTATGGTTTTGGGGGATTTTCTTCCAGATTTGGGGGTGATGCCGATATTTTTTGGGGTGTTTTTGACGTGTTTTGGGGTCTCCGTTGTGTTTCACTGGGTTTTCCATGGTCATCATGGTGGAAAAGTGTAAATTGTGGGTTTTGGAGAACATCAGGTAGGTTTAGGGTGGTTTTGGGGTGGATCTATGGTATTCATTTTTTGTTTGTTTTATTATTTGGGGGGAGGAGGTGGGAAGATCCTGGACTTTTTGTGTTGTTTTTGACGTGTTTTGGGGTCTCCGTTGTGTTTCATTGGGTTTTCCATGGTCATCGTGTTGTAAAAGGTTAAATTGTGGGTTTTGGAGAACTTCAGGTAGGTTTAGGGGGAGTTTTCACGTGGATTCATGGTATTTGGGGTTTTCTTCTTTTTGGGGGAGTGATCCTCTCCTTTCTTCGGGTGATTTTGAAGTGTTTTGGGGTTTCCTTTGCGTTTCGTTGAGTTCCTAATGTGTTTTATGGTGGTTGGGAGTGTGCTTTGGGATTAGGAGAACATCAGGTAGGTTTAGGGTGTCTTTGGGGTGGATCTATGGTATTTGGGGTTTTCTTCTATTTTTTGGCGTGATCCTGTTCTTTTTTTTTGGGTGTATTTGACGTGTTTTGGGGTCTCCGTTGGGTTTTGTTGTGTTCCT
The DNA here is from genome assembly GCF_964211825.1 of Aythya ferina. Classification (NCBI taxonomy): domain Eukaryota; kingdom Metazoa; phylum Chordata; class Aves; order Anseriformes; family Anatidae; genus Aythya; species Aythya ferina. The sequence goes on from NW_028181455.1 coordinate 90,241, forward strand.
GTTGGTCTTTCTGTTAAATAGGTGTGGATTGTGGGTTTTGGAGAAGATCAGGTAGGTTTAGGGTGGTTTTGGGGTGGATCTATGGTTTTGGGGGATTTTCTTTCAGTTTTGGGGGTGATGCCGTTCTTGTTTGGGGTGTTTTTGACGTGTTTTGGGGTCTCTGTTGGGTTTATTTGCGTTGTCATTGGTCATCATGGTGGAAAAGTGTACATTGTGGGTTTTGGAGAACATCAGGTAGGTTTAGGGTGTCTTTGGGGTGGATCTATGGTCTTTGGGGTTTTCTTCTATTTTTTGGCATGAACCTGTTCTTTTTTGGGGTGTTTTTGATGTGTTTTGGGGTCTCCGTTGGGTTTTGTTGTGTTCTTGTTGGTCATTATGTTAAATAGGAGTGGATTGTGGGTTTTGGAGAAGATCAGGTAGGTTTAGGGTGGTTTTGGGGTGGATCTATGGTTTTGGCGTATTTTCTTCCAGATTTGGGGGTGATGCCGATATTTTTTGGGGTGTTTTGGACGTGTTTTGGGGTCTCCGTTGTGTTTCATTGGGTTTTCCATGGTCATCATGGTGGAAAAGGGTAAATTGTGGGTTTTGGAGAACATCAGGTAGGTTTAGGGTGGTTTTGGGGTGGATCTATGGTATTCATTTTTTGTTTGTTTTATTATTTGGGGGGAGGAGGTGGGAAGATCCTGGACTTTTTGTGTTGTTTTTGACGTGTTTTGGGGTCTCCGTTGTGTTTCATTGGGTTTTCCATGGTCATCGTGTTGTAAAAGGGTAAATTGTGGGTTTTGGAGAACTTCAGGTAGGTTTAGGGGGAGTTTTCACGTGGATTCATGGTATTTGGGGTTTTCTTCTTTTTGGGGGAGTGATCCTCTCCTTTCTTCGGGTGATTTTGAAGTGTTTTGGGGTTTCCTTTGCGTTTCGTTGAGTTCCTAATGTGTTTTATGGTGGTTGGGAGTGTGCTTTGGGATTAGGAGAACATCAGGTAGGTTTAGGGTGTCTTTGGGGTGGATCTATGGTATTTGGGGTTTTCTTCTATTTTTTGGCGTGATCCTGTTCTTTTTTTTTGGGTGTATTTGACGTGTTTTGGGGTCTCCGTTGGGTTTTGTTGTGTTCCTGTTGGTCTTTCTGTTAAATAGGTGTGGATTGTGGGTTTTGGAGAAGATCAGGTAGGTTTAGGGTGGTTTTGGGGTGGATCTATGGTTTTGGGGGATTTTCTTTCAGTTTTGGGGGTGATGCCGTTCTTGTTTGGGGTGTTTTTGACGTGTTTTGGGGTCTCTGTTGGGTTTATTTGCGTTGTCATTGGTCATCATGGTGGAAAAGTGTACATTGTGGGTTTTGGAGAACATCAGGTAGGTTTAGGGTGTCTTTGGGGTGGATCTATGGTCTTTGGGGTTTTCTTCTATTTTTTGGCATGAACCTGTTCTTTTTTGGGGTGTTTTTGATGTGTTTTGGGGTCTCCGTTGGGTTTTGTTGTGTTCTTGTTGGTCATTATGTTAAATAGGAGTGGATTGTGGGTTTTGGAGAAGATCAGGTAGGTTTAGGGTGGTTTTGGGGTGGATCTATGGTTTTGGCGTATTTTCTTCCAGATTTGGGGGTGATGCCGATATTTTTTGGGGTGTTTTGGACGTGTTTTGGGGTCTCCGTTGTGTTTCATTGGGTTTTCCATGGTCATCATGGTGGAAAAGGGTAAATTGTGGGTTTTGGAGAACATCAGGTAGGTTTAGGGTGGTTTTGGGGTGGATCTATGGTATTCATTTTTTGTTTGTTTTATTATTTGGGGGGAGGAGGTGGGAAGATCCTGGACTTTTTGTGTTGTTTTTGACGTGTTTTGGGTTCTCCGTTGTGTTTCATTGGGTTTTCCATGGTCATCGTGTTGTAAAAGGTTAAATTGTGGGTTTTGGAGAACTTCAGGTAGGTTTAGGGGGAGTTTTCACGTGGATTCATGGTATTTGGGGTTTTCTTCTTTTTGGGGGAGTGATCCTCTCCTTTCTTCGGGTGATTTTGAAGTGTTTTGGGGTTTCCTTTGCGTTTCGTTGAGTTCCTAATGTGTTTTATGGTGGTTGGGAGTGTGCTTTGGGATTAGGAGAACATCAGGTAGGTTTAGGGTGTCTTTGGGGTGGATCTATGGTATTTGGGGTTTTCTTCTATTTTTTGGCGTGATCCTGTTCTTTTTTTTTGGGTGTATTTGACGTGTTTTGGGGTCTCCGTTGGGTTTTGTTGTGTTCCTGTTGGTCTTTCTGTTAAATAGGTGTGGATTGTGGGTTTTGGAGAAGATCAGGTAGGTTTAGGGTGGTTTTGGGGTGGATCTATGGTTTTGGGGGATTTTCTTTCAGTTTTGGGGGTGATGCCGTTCTTGTTTGGGGTGTTTTTGACGTGTTTTGGGGTCTCTGTTGGGTTTATTTGCGTTCTCATTGGTCATCATGGTGGAAAAGTGTACATTGTGGGTTTTGGAGAAGATCAGGTAGGTTTAGGGTGTCTTTGGGGTGGATCTATGGTCTTTGGGGTTTTCTTCTATTTTTTGGCATGAACCTGTTCTTTTTTGGGGTGTTTTTGATGTGTTTTGGGGTCTCCGTTGGGTTTTGTTGTGTTCTTGTTGGTCATTATGTTAAATAGGAGTGGATTGTGGGTTTTGGAGAACATCAGGTAGGTTTAGGGTGGTTTTGGGGTGGATCTATGGTTTTGGCGTATTTTCTTCCAGATTTGGGGGTGATGCCGATATTTTTTGGGGTGTTTTTGACGTGTTTTGGGGTCTCCGTTGTGTTTCATTGGGTTTTCCATGGTCATCGTGTTGTAAAAGGGTAAATTGTGGGTTTTGGAGAACTTCAGGTAGGTTTAGGGGGAGTTTTCACGTGGATTCATGGTATTTGGGGTTTTCTTCTTTTTGGGGGAGTGATCCTCTCCTTTCTTCGGGTGATTTTGAAGTGTTTTGGGGTTTCCTTTGCGTTTCGTTGAGTTCCTAATGTGTTTTATGGTGGTTGGGAGTGTGCTTTGGGATTAGGAGAACATCAGGTAGGTTTAGGGTGTCTTTGGGGTGGATCTATGGTATTTGGGGTTTTCTTCTATTTTTTGGCGTGATCCTGTTCTTTTTTTTTGGGTGTATTTGACGTGTTTTGGGGTCTCCGTTGGGTTTTGTTGTGTTCCTGTTGGTCTTTCTGTTAAATAGGTGTGGATTGTGGGTTTTGGAGAAGATCAGGTAGGTTTAGGGTGGTTTTGGGGTGGATCTATGGTTTTGGGGGATTTTCTTTCAGTTTTGGGGGTGATGCCGTTCTTGTTTGGGGTGTTTTTGACGTGTTTTGGGGTCTCTGTTGGGTTTATTTGCGTTGTCATTGGTCATCATGGTGGAAAAGTGTACATTGTGGGTTTTGGAGAACATCAGGTAGGTTTAGGGTGTCTTTGGGGTGGATCTATGGTCTTTGGGGTTTTCTTCTATTTTTTGGCATGAACCTGTTCTTTTTTGGGGTGTTTTTGATGTGTTTTGGGGTCTCCGTTGGGTTTTGTTTTGTTCTTTTTGGTCATTATGTTAAATAGGAGTGGATTGTGGGTTTTGGAGAAGATCAGGTAGGTTTAGGGTGGTTTTGGGGTGGATCTATGGTTTTGCGTATTTTCTTCCAGATTTGGGGGTGATGCCGATATTTTTTGGGGTGTTTTTGACGTGTTTTGGGTTCTCCGTTGGGTTTCGTGGTGTTTTCCATGTTCATCATGGTGGAAAAGTGTAAATTGTGGGTTTTGGAGAACATCAGGTAGGTTTAGGGTGGTTTTGGGGTGGATCTATGGTTTTGGGGGATTTTCTTCCAGTTTTGGGTGTGATGCCATTCTTGTTTGGGGTGTTTTTGATTTGTTTTGGGGTCTCTGTTTCGGTTTGTTGGGTTCTCGTTGGTCATCATGGTCGAAAAGGGTATATTGTGGGTTTTGGAGAACTTCAGGTAGGTTTAGGGTGGTTTTGGGGTGGATCTATGGTATTCAGGTTTTGTTTTTTTTTTGGGGGGGGTGGGGGTGATGATCCTGGAATTTTGGGTTGTTTTTGACGTGTTTTGGGGTCTCCGTTGTGTTTCATTGGGTTTTCCATGGTCATCGTGTTGTAAAAGGGTAAATTGTGTGTTTTGGAGAACTTCAGGTAGGTTTAGGGGGAGTTTTCACGTGGATTCATGGTATTTGGGGTTTTCTTCTTTTTGGGGGAGTGATCCTCTCCTTTCTTCGGGTGATTTTGAAGTGTTTTGGGGTTTCCGTTGCGTTTCGTTGAGTTCCTAATGTGTTTTATGGTGGTTGGGAGTGTGCTTTGGGATTAGAAGAACATCAGGTAGGTTTAGGGTATCTTTGAGGTGGATCTATGGTATTTGGGGTTTTCTTCTATTTTTTGGCGTGATCCCGTTCTTTTTTTTTGGGTGTATTTGACGTGTTTTGGGGTCTCCGTTGGGTTTTGTTGTGTTCTTGTAGGTCTTTCTGTTAAATAGGTGTGGATTGTGGGTTTGGAGAACTTCAGGTAGGTTTAGGGTGGTTTTGGGGTGGATCTATGGTTTTGGGGGATTTTCTTTCAGTTTTTGGTGTGATGCCGATATTTTTTGGCGTGTTTTTGACGTGTTTTGGGGTCTCCATTAGGTTTTGTTGTGTTCTTGTTGGTCATTATGTTAAATAGGTGTGGATTGTGGGTTTTGGAGAACTTCAGGTTGGTTTAGGGTGGTTTTGGGGTGGATCTATGGTTTTGGCGTATTTTCTTCCAGTTTTGGTGGTGATGCCATTCTTGTTTAGGGTGTTTTTGACGTTTTTTGGTGTCTCTGTTGCGTTTCGTTGGATTCTCGTTGGTCATCATTGCGGAAAAGTGTAAATTGTGGGTTTTGGAGAAGATCAGGTAGGTTTAGGGTGGTTTTGGGGTGGATCTATGGTTTTGGCGTATTTTCTTCCAGTTTTGGGGGTGATGCCGATATTTTTTGGGGTGTTTTTGATGTGTTTTGGGGTCTCCATTAGGTTTTGTTTTGTTCTTGTTTGTCATTATGTTAAATAGGAGTGGATTGTGGGTTTTGGAGAACATCAGGTAGGTTTAGGGTGGTTTTGGGGTGGATCTATGGTTTTGGTGGATTTTCTTTCAGTTTTGGGGGTGATGCCGATATTTTTTGGGGTGTTTTTGACGTGTTTTGTGGTCTCTGTTGGATTTATTTGCGTTCTCTTTGGTCATCATGGTGGAAAAGTTTACATTGTGGGTTTTGGAGAACATCAGGTAGGTTTAGGGTGTCTTTGGGGTGGATCTATGGTATTTGGGATTTTCTTCTATTTTTTGGCATGAACCCGTTCTTTTTTGTGTTTTTTTTGATGTGTTTTGGGGTCTCTGTTGGGTTTTGTTGTGTTCTCGTTGGTCATCATGGTGGAAAAGGGTAAATTGTGGGTTTTGGAGAACTTCAGGTAGGCTTAAGGTGGTTTTGGGGTGGATCTATGGTTAATTGGGGATTTTCTTCCAGTTTTGGGGGTGATGCCATTCTTGTTTGGGGTGTTTTTTAAGCTTTTTGGGGTCTCTGTTTGGTTTTGTTGGGTTCTCGTTGGTCATCATGGTGGAAAATGGTAAATTGTGGGTTTCGGAGAACATCAGGTAGGTTTAGGGTGTCTTTGGGGTGGATCTATGGTATTTGGGGCTTTCTTCTATTTTTTGGCGTGATCCTGTTCTTTTTTTTTGGGTGTATTTGACGTGTTTTGGGGTTTCCGTTGGGTTTTGTTGTGTTCCTGTTGGTCTTTCTGTTAAATAGGTGTGGATTGTGGGTTTTGGAGAACTTCAGGTAGGTTTAGGGTGGTTTTGGGGTGGATCTATGATTTTGGGGGATTTTCTTTCAGTTTTGGGGGTGATGCCGATATTTTTTGGGGTGTTTTTGACGTGTTTTGGGGTCTCCATTAGGTTTTGTTGTGTTCTTGTTGGTCATTATTTTAAATAGGTGTGGATTGTGGGTTTTGGAGAACATCAGGTAGGTTTAGGGTGGTTTTGTGGTGGATCTATGGTTTTGGCGTATTTTCTTCCAGTTTTGGGGGTGATGCCATTCTTGTTTGGGGTGTTTTTTAAGGTTTTTGGTGTGTCTGTTTAGTTTTGTTGGGTTCTCGTTGATCATCATGGTGGAAAAGTGTAAATTGTGGGTTTTGGAGAACATCAGGTAGGTTTAGGGTGGTTTTGGGGTGGATCTATGGTTTTGGCGTATTTTCTTCCAGTTTTGGGGGTGATACCGATATTTTTTGGGGTGTTTTGGACGTGTTTTGGGGTCTCTGTTTGGTTTTGTTGGGTTCTCGTTGGTCATATGGTGGAAAAGTGTACATTGTGTGTTTTGGAGAACATCAGGTAGGTTTAGGGTGTCTTTGGGGTGGATCTATGGTATTTGGGGTTTTCTTCTATTTTTTGGCATGAACCTGTTCTTGTTTGGGGTGTTTTTGATGTGTTTTGGGGTCTCCGTTGGGTTTTGTTGTGTTCTTGTTGGTCATTATGTTAAATAGGAGTGGATTGTTGGTTTTGGAGAAGATCGGCTAGGTTTAGGGTGGTTTTGGGGTGGATCTATGGTTTTGGGGGATTTTATTCCAGATTTGGGGGTGATGCCGATATTTTTTGGGGTGTTTTTGACGTGTTTTGGGGTCTCCGTTGTGTTTCATTGGGTTTTCCATGGTCATTTTGTTGGAAAAGTGTAAATTGTGGATTTTGGAGAACATCAGGTAGGTTTAGGGTGGTTTTGGGGTGGATCTATGGTTTTGGGGGATTTTCTTCCAGTTTTGGGGGTGATGCCATTCTTGTTTGGGGTGTTTTTTAAGGTTTTTGGGGTCTCTGTTTGGTTTTGTTGGGTTCTCGTTGGTCATCATGGTGGAAAAGTGTAAATTGTGGGTTTTGGAGAAGATCAGGTAGTTTTAGGGTGGTTTTGGGGTGGATATATGGTATTCAGTTTTTTTTTTTTTTGGGGGGGGGGGGGGGGGATGATCCTGGACTTTTTGTGTTGTTTTTGACGTGTTTTGGGGTCTCCGTTGTGTTTCATTGGGTTTTCCATGGTCATCGTGTTGTAAAAGGGTAAATTGTGGGTTTTGGAGAACTTCAGGTAGGTTTAGGGGGAGTTTTCACGTGGATTCATGGTATTTGGGGTTTTCTTCCTTTTGGGGGAGTGATCCTCTCCTTTCTTCGGGTGATTTTGAAGTGTTTTGGGGTTTCCGTTGCGTTTCGTTGAGTTCCTAATGTGTTTTATGGTGGTTGGGAGTGTGCTTTGGGATTAGGAGAACATCAGGTAAGTTTAGGGTGTCTTTGAGGTGGATCTATGGTATTTGGGGTTTTCTTCTATTTTTTGGCGTGATCCTGTTCTTTTTTTTTGGGTGTATTTGACGTGTTTTGGGGTCTCCGTTGGGTTTTGTTGTGTTCTTGTTGTCTTTCTGTTAAATAGGTGTGGATTGTGGGTTTGGAGAACTTCAGGTAAGTTTAGTGTGGTTTTGGGGTGGATCTATGGTTTTGGGGAATTTTCTTTCAGTTTTGGGGGTGATGCCGTTCTTGTTTGTGGTGTGTTTGACGTTTTTTGGGGTCTCTGTTGGGTTTTGTTGGGTTCTCGTTGGTCATTATGTTAAATAGGTGTGGATTGTGGGTTTTGGAGAACATCAGGTAGGTTTAGGGTGGTTTTGGGGTGGATCTATGGTTTTGGCGTATTTTCTTCCAGATTTGGGGGTGATGCCGATATTTTTTGGGGTGTTTTTGACGTGTTTTGGGGTCTCTGTTGGATTTATTTGCGTTCTCATTGGTCATCATGGTGGAAAAGGGTAAATTGTGGGTTTTGGAGAACATCAGGTAGGTTTAGGGTGGTTTTGGGGTGGATCTATGGTTTTGGCGGATTTTCTTCCAGTTTTGGGTGTGATGCCATTGTTGTTTGGGGTTTTTTTTAAGGTTTTTTGGGGTCTCTGTTTGGTTTTGTTTGGTTCTCGTTGGTCATCATGGTGGAAAAGGCTAAATTGTGGGTTTTGGAGAACATCAGTTTGGTTTAGGGTGGTTTTGGGGTGGATTTATATTTTTGGCGTATTTTCTTCCAGTTTTGGGGGTGATGCCGATATTATTGGTGTGGTTTTGACGTGTTTTGGGGTCTCCGTTGGGTTTCGTTGGGTTCTCGTTGGTCGTTAAGTTAAATGGGAGTGGATTGTGGGTTTTGGAGAAGAGTAGGTGAGTTTAAGGTGGTATTGGGGGAAAGTTCATACGTTTTGTTTTTTTTTTTTCTTCTGATCCTGTTCTTTTTTGGCGTTATTTTGACGTGTTTTGGGTTCTCCGATTGGTTTCGTTGTGTTTTCCTTTGTCATCGTGGTGGTAAAAGGTAAATTGTGGGTTTTGGAGAAATTCAGGTGAGTTTAAGGATTTTTGGTGGTGGATCTATGGTTTTGGGGATTTTCTTTCGTTTTTGGGGGTGATCCTATTCTTTTTGTGGTGTTTTTGACGTGTTTTGGTGTCTCCGTTGGATTTTGTTGGGTTTTCCGTGGTCATCATGGTGGAAAAGGGTAAATTGTGGGTTTTTGAGAACTTCAGGTAGTTTTAATGGGACTTTTGGGGTGGATTCATGGTATTTGCGTTTTTCTTCTGTTTTTTTTTTTTTTTTTTTTTCGGGTGATCCTGATCTTTTTTGGTGTGTTTTTTACATGTTTTGGGGTCTCCGTTGGGTTTCGTTGGGTTGTCGTTTGTCGTTAAGGTCAATGGGAGTGGATTGTGGGGTTTGGAGAAGATCAGGTGAGCTTAGGGTGGTTTTAGGGGGAAAATCACGGTTTTGGGTTTTTTTCTTCTGATCCAGTTCCTTTTTGGCGTGTTTTTGACGTGTTTTGGGGTCTCCGTTGTATTTTAGTTGGGTTCTTGTTGGTCATCAGTGTGGAAAATGGTAAATAGTTGGTTTTGGTGAACATCAGGTAGGTTTAGGGTGGTTTGGGGGTGCATCTATGGTATTTGGGGTTTTCTTCTGGTTTTTTTTTGGGGTGTTCCTGTTCTTTTTTTGTGGTGTTTTGGACGTGTTTTGGGGTCTCTGTTGGGTTTCGTTGTGTTTTCCGTTGTCATCATGTTGGAAAATGGTAAATTGTGGGTTTTGGAGAACATCAGGTAGGTTAAGGGGGACGTTTGGGGTGGATTCATGGTATTTGGGGTTTTCTTTCGTTTTGGGGTGATCCTGTTCTTGTTTGGGGTGTTTTGGACGTGTTTTGGGGTCTCCGTTGGGTTTTGTTGTTTTCTTGTTGGGCGTTATGTTAAATAGGTGTGGATTGTGGGTTTTGGAGAACATCAGGTAGGTTTTAGTTTTTTGGGGGGTTATATTATGTTGTTTTTTTTTTTTTTTTTAGGATCTGGGTTGATTTTGTTTTTTTTTTTTATTATTATTTTTTTGATTCTCTGTTCTGTTTCGTTGGGTTTTCCGTGGTCATCATGGTGGAAAGTGGTAAATTGTGGGTTTTGGAGAACATCAGGTAGGTTTAGAGTGGTGTTGGGGTGTATCTATGGTTTGGTGGATTTTCATCCAGTTTTGGGGGTGATGCCGATATTTTTTGGGGTGTTTTTGACGTTCTTTGGGGTCTCTGTTGGGTTTTGTTGGGTTCTCGTTTGTCATAATGTTGGAAAAAGGTAAATTGTGGGTTTTGGAGAACATCAGGTAGGTTTAGGGTGGTTTTGGGGTGGATCTATGGTTTTGGCGTATTTTCTTCCAGTTATGGGGGTGATGCCGATATTTTTTGGGGTGTTTTTGACGTGTTTTGGGGTCTCCATTAGGTTTTGTTGGGTTCTTGTTGGTCATTATGTTAAATAGGAGTGGATTGTGGGTTTTGGAGAACATCAGGTAGGTTTAAGGGTTTTTTTAGGGTTAAATCATGGATTTTTTTTTTTTATTTTTTTATTTTTTTTTTAGGATCTGGGTTGATTTTGGTGTGTTTTTGACGTGTTTTGGGGTCTCCGTTGGGTTTCGTTGGGTTTTCCGTGGTCATCACGGTGGAAAAGGGTAAATTGCTGTTTTTGGAGAACTTCAGGTAGGTTTAGGGGGACTTTTCGCGTGGATTCATGGTATTTGGGGTTTTCTTCTTTTTTGGAGAGTGATCCTCTCCTTTCTTTGGGTGATTTTGAAGTGTTTTGGGGTTTCCGTTGCGTTTCGTTGAGTTCCTAATGTGTTTTATGGTGGTTGGGAGTGTGCTTTGGGATTAGGAGAACATCAGGTAGGTTTAGGGTGTCTTTGGGGTGGATCTATGATTTTGGGGATTTTCTTTCGTTTTTGGGCGTGATCCTATTCTTTTTGGGGGTGTTTGTGACGTGTTTTATGGTCTCCGTTGGGTTTTGTTGCGTTTTCCGTTGTCATCGTGGTGGAAAATGGTAAATTGCGATTTTTGGAGAACTTCAGGTAGGTTTAGGGTGACTTCTGGGGTGTATTCATGGTATTTGAGTTTTTCTTCTGTTTTTTGGGGGTGATCCTGTTCTTTTCTGGGGTATTTTTGACGTGTTTTGGTGTCTCCGTTGGGTTTCGTTGGGTTGTCGTTTGTCGTTAAGGTCAATGGGAGTGGATTGTGGATTTTGGAGAAGATCAGGTGAGCTTAGGGTGGTTTTGGGGGGAAAATCACGGTTTTGGTTTTTTTTCTTCTGATCCAGTTCCTTTTTGGCGTGTTTTTGACGTGTTTTGGGGTCTCCGTTGTATTTTAGTTGGGTTCTTGTTGGTCATCAGTGTGGAAAATGGTAAATAGTTGGTTTTGGTGAACATCAGGTAGGTTTAGGGTGGTTTGGGGGTGCATCTATGGTATTTGGGGTTTTCTTCTGTTTTTTTTGGGGTGATCCTGTTCTTTTTTTTGTGGTGTTTTTGACGTGTTTTGGGGTCTCTGTTGGGTTTCGTTGGGTTTTCCGTTGTCATCATGTTGGAAAATGGTAAATTGTGGGTTTTGGAGAACATCAGGTAGGTTAAGGGGGACGTTTGGGGTGGATTCATGGTATTTGGGGTTTTCTTTCGTTTTGGGGTGATCCTGTTCTTGTTTGGGGTGTTTTGGACGTGTTTTGGGGTCTCCGTTGGGTTTTGTTGGGTTTTCCGTTGTCATCATGGTGGAAAATGGTAAATTGGGGGTTTTGGAGAACAGCAGTTAGGTTTAGTGTGGTTTTGGGGTGGATCTATGGTTTTGGGGGATTTTCTTCCAGTTTTGGGAGTGATCCCCTTCCTGTTTGGTGTGATTTTGACGTGTTTTGGGGTCTCCGTTTGGTTTTGTTGGGTTTTCCGTGGTCATCAGTGTGGAAAAGGGTAAATTATGGGTTTTGGAGAACATCAGGTAGGTTTAGGGTGGTTTTGGGGTGGATCTATGGTTTTTGGATTTTCTTGTGTTTTTTTGGGGGGAATCTTGTTGTTGTTTGGGTTGATTTTGACGTGTTTTGGGGTCTCCGTTGGGTTTCGTTGTGTTTTCCCTGGTCATCATGGTGGAAAAGTGTAAATTATGGGTTTTGGAGAACATCAGGTAGGTTAAGGGGGACTTTTGAGGTGGATTCATGGTATTTGGGGTTTTCTTCTGTTTTTTTTTTGTGGTGATCGTTTTCTTTTTTGGGGTGTTTTTGTCATGTTTTGTGGTCTCCGTTGGGTTTTAGTTGGCTTTTTATTGGTCATCATGTTGGAACAGTTTAAATTGTGGGTTTTGGAGAACATCAGGTATGTTTAGGGGGACTTTTGGGGTGGATCTATGGCTTTTGAGGTTTTCTTCTCTTTTTTTTGCAGTGATCCTGTTCTTTTTTGTGTTGTTTTTGACGTGTTTTGGGGTTTCCATTGCATTTCGTTTAGTTCCTGATGGGTTTTATGGTGGTTGGGAGTGGACTTTGGGATTTTGAGAATTCAGGTAGGTTTAGGGTGGTTTTGGGGTGTGTTGTCGATGGAAGGAAGACACAGACGCTCAATATGTGTGAACAATGAACTTCAACTTTAATGGATAGCTCAGTCGCCTTTTATCTAGTTCGAACATAATCAACTCATACATATTGCAAAAACTAAGCTCAGGATTGACTAACATTTCCCGCTCTTTTCAGGTAGTTTCTCCTTCTTTTAGCTACCGTCCCGCCTTAGGGACTTTCCCAATCGCTCAAGGGCATCGTGTCCTTGAGCCTGATTGGCTCTCAGCCAGCTGTGTACATGCCAGATTCATGTGAGTTGAGTACGGTACTTTACTAGCCCATTGCCTCCTAACTGCCCAACATCCACATGTCCTATTTTACTTAACCATTCCTCCACAATTCCCCCGTTTTTATTTTGCACTACAAATACCTTCTCTGTGAGTTGCTCTAGTTTCTTAGTTAGGCAGTTAAAGATTATATGTGCAGCAACTATAATCAATATAATTATAAGTAGAAAGCGAAGTCCCTCTTTAACTAACAAAACCCATCCACCCATGGTTCCCAAAAACAGATTTAAGCCAATCTTCAAACCAACTATCTTGTACTACAATTTTTTGTGTATGATCCCTTAACCATTTCAACTGGTCATGAATTGACTAACCATGGTCGGAAAGATAAAAGCAACACATTCCTTCTACATCTTCACACCCATGTCCCTGAGCCAGCAACAAGAAATCAATAGCGGCCCTATTTTGCAATACAGCATGTCTTAGACTCTCCATATCTTGTGACATTTCAGAAAGAACTTGTGTTGTTACATTCGATTGTTTAACAGCCCAACAAGCAAGCTTATTAATGTTAGTCAAAGCGTGTGCAGTTCCCACACCAGGCACCAAAGAAGCAAAGAATCTTTCTGTTGGACCCCACAATTCTACATCATCATTACAGTCAGAACCCAAAGTTTTTAGTTCTCGTTTAATTCTTCTGCTCCTTGTCGAGTTCTGCCACGAGTGTAAATCTGGAGTGAAAATTTTGAGTCGCCCTAGGTAACACGGTCCTCCAAAAGCATTGGCTGGTACTCCTTGCCATGCACGGTCTCCACAGATCAAAAACATGCCAGAGAGAAGCAGCACAGCCGCCGCTGCTTCCATGGTTACGTCAGACAGGCTGCAGGGTCCTGATGTCCATCCCTCTGCTCTGTGCCAACTCGCCACACGGTGAGCTCCAAGCGCAGCGCTGCTCGTGGTGGTGATTGAGGGGGGGGAGGCTCCCATTGCCCCGTAGCCCCCTGAGGCAGCGTTACCGTTCTCACTGAAGGCGGCAGTGGGCAATGCCCAGCTCCAGCACTTCCCGGCAATCCCAGTCGCTCTGTAGCGGCAGCAGCGACTCTCTGCTCAGCCTGATGTATAGCTAAAGCGCTAGTGACTGTTCTCCAAGGCTTCAATAATTTTTTAGCAGACTTAATATCATTAATAACATCAAACAATTTATCTCCAAATTTACGCCACTCTGTTTGTTCAAAAAACTGTATCAGGATTTGTAAAACAACCCTGCGCTACTGCATATGCTAATAAACCTGGTAATTCTTTTTTACAATCTATATCTAAAATGCTCCGCTTTTCTAAAAAGCATCTGAGCAAATTATATGCCACTTATCTTTCATACCTTTATATATACAGTTGCAGCCTTTGCAAAGACCTCAGCGGCGCTTTTCCGGCGGGACCCTTTATAGGCTCATCCCGAGTGTGGGAACTCCCTTCCACCTTCCGAGCTGCGGGTGCGGGGACTCCTGTCCCTTTCACCTTTCAGACGTCGACGACGCGTGACCGGCGGGATCCTCTCCCGGGTGCGGAGACTCCACGTCCCTTTCACCTTCCCGACGCGGGTGCGGGGATTCTTGTCCCTTCCACCTCCTGGGCTGCGTTGCAGGACCGGATCCTCCCTTATTCCGTCCAACACGTGGCCCAGGATCACTGCCAGCAGTGTCCAAATCCCGTTCAGACCGGTCCCTGTTCAGGCGCCAATTTGTTGTCGACGGAAGGAAGACACAGACGCTCAATATGAGTGACCAACGAACTTCAACTTTAATGGATAGCTCAGTCGCCTTTTATCTAGTTCGAACATAATCAACTCATACATATTGCAAAAACTAAGCTCAGGATTGGCTAACATTTCCCGCTCTTTTCAGGTAGTTTCTCCTTCTTTTAGCTACCGTCCCGCCTTAGGGACTTTCCCAATCGCTCAAGGGCATCGTGTCCTTGAGCCTGATTGGCTCTCAGCCAGCTGTGTACATGCCAGATTCATGTGAGTTGAGTACGGTACTTTACTAGCCCATTGCCTCCTAACTGCCCAACATCCACATGTCCTATTTTACTTAACCATTCCTCCACAGGGGTGCATCTATGGTATTTGTGGTTTTCTTCTGTTTTTTTTTTTTTTGGGGGGGGGTGATCCTGTTCTTTTTTTGGGGTGTTCTTGAGGTGTTTTTTGGTCTCCGTTGGGTTTTGTTGGGTTCTTGTTCGTCATCATGGTGAATGGGAGTGAAATGTGGGATTTGGAGAAGATCAGGTGAGTTTAGGGTGGTTTAGTGGGGAAATTCATGTTTTTTTTTTTTTTTTTTCTTCTTATCTAGTTCTATTTGGGATGATTTTGATGTGTTTTGGGGTCTCCGTTGGGATTCGTTGGGTTTTCCGTGGTCATCATGGTGGAATATGGTAAATTGTGCGTTTTGGAGAACATCAGGTAGGTTGAGGGTGGTTTTGGGGTGGATCTATGGTTTTGGGATATTTTCTTCCAGTTTTGGGGGTGATCCCGTTCTTGTTTGGGGTGTTTTTGACGTGTTTTGGGGTCTCCGTTTGGTTTTGTTGGGTTTTCCGTTGTCATCATGGTGGAAAATGGTAAATTGCGGGTTTTGGAGAGCTTCAGGTAGGTTTAGGGGGACTTTTGGGGCAGATTCATGATTTTTGGGATTTTATTCTGTTTTTTTTTTTGGTTGGTCTCGTTCTTTTTTGGGAAGTTTTTGAGGTGTTTGGGGTTGTCCGTTGGGTTTTGTTGGGTTCTCGGTCATCATGGTGGAAAAGGGTAAATTGTGGGTTTTGGAGAACATCAGGTGAGTTTAAGGATTTTTGGGGGGTGAATCTATGGTTTTGGGGGATTTCTTCTGTTTTTTTTTTTAGGGTTTTCTTCTGTTTTTGGGTGGTCCCGTTCTTTTTTGGGGTGTTTTGTTGGGTTTTCCGTTGTCATCGTGGTGGAAAAGGGTAAATTGCGGGTTATGGAGAACATCAGGTAGGTTTAGGGGGACCTTTGGGGTGGATCTATGGCTTCTGGTATTTTCTTGTGTTTTCTGGGGTGATCCTGTTCTTGTTTGGCGTGTTTTTGACGTGTTTTGGGGTCTCCGTTGGGTTTTACTTGGCTTCTTATTGGTCATCATGGTGGAAAAGTGTAAATTGTGGGTTTTGGAGAACATCAGGTAGGTTTAGGGGGACTTTTGGGGTGGATCTATGGCTTTTGGGATTATCTTCCAGGTTTGGGGTTGATCGCGTTCTTGTTTGGGGTGTTTTTGAAGTGTTTTGTGGTCTCCATTGGATTTCGTTGGGTTTTCCTTTGTCATCATGGTGGAAAAGTGTAAATTGTGGGTTTTGGAGAACATCAGGTAGGTTAAGGGGGACTTTTGGGGTGGATCTATGGCTTTTGGGATTATCTTTCTGGTTTGGGGTTGATCGCGTTCTTGTTTGGGGTGTTTTTGAAGTGTTTTGTGGTCTCCATTGGATTTCGTTGGGTTCTCGTTGGTCGTTAAGTTCAATGGGAGTGGATTGTGGGTTTTGGAGAAGATCAAGTGAGTTTAGGGTGGTTTGAAGGGAAATTCATGGTATTGGGGTTTTGTCTTCTGATCCTGTTCTTTTTGGGCGTGTTTTTGACGTGTTTTTGGGTCTCCGTTGGGTTTTAGTTGGGTTTTGTTCGTAATCATGTTGGAAAATGGAAAATTCTGGGTTTTGGAGAACACCTGGTAGGTTTAGGATGGTTTTGGGATGGATCTATGGTTTTTTTTTTTTTTTTTTTTTTTTCTGTTTTTTGGGGGGTTGATCCTGTTCTTTTTTGGGGTGTTTTTGACGTGTTTTGGGGTCTCCGCTGGGTTTTACTTGGCTTCTTATTGGTCATCATGGTGGAAAAGTGTAAATTGTGGGTTTTGGAGAACATCAGGTAGGTTTAGGGGGACCTTCGGGGTGGATCTATGGCTTTTGGTATTTTCTTGTGTTTTCTGGGGTGATCGTGTTCTTTTTTGGGTTGTTTTTGACGTGTTTTGTGGTCTCCGTTGGGTTTTGTTGGGTTTTCCTTTGTCATCATGGTGGAAAAGTGTAAATTGTGGGTTTTGGAGATCATCATGTAGGTTTGGGGGGACTTTTGGGGTGGATCTATGGCTTTTGGGGTTTTCTTTCGTTTTTGGGGGTGATCCTGTTCTTGTTTGGGTTGTTTATGACGTTTTTTGGGGTCTCCGTTGGGTGTTGTTGGGTTCCTAATGGGTTTTATGGTGGTCGGGAGTGGACTTTGGGATTTGGAGAACATCAGGTAGGTTTAGGGGGACATTTGGGGTGGATCTATGGTTTTGGGGTATTTTCTTCCAGTTTTCTGGGGTGATCCTGTTCTTTTTTGTGGTGTTTTTGACGTGTTTTGTGGTCTCCGTTAGGTTTTGTTGGGTTCTTGTATTCATCATGGTGAATGGGAGTGAAATGTGGGATTTGGAGAAGATCAGGTGGGTTTAGGGTGGCTTTGTGGGGAAATTCATGGTTTTTGTTTTTTTTTTTCTTCTTATCCAGTTCTTTTTTGTGGTGTTTTTAACGTTTTTTGGGGTCTCCGTTGGGTTTCGTTGGGTTTTCCGTTGTCATCATGGTGGAAAATGGTAAATTGTGGGTTTTGGAGAACATCAGGTAGGTTTAGGGGGCCTTTTGGGGGTGGATCTATGTCTTTTGGGGTTTACTTCTGTTATTTTGGGATGATCCTGTTCTTTTTTGGGGTGTTTATGCCGTGTTTTGGTGTCTCCGTTGGGCTTTGTTGGGTTCCTAATGGGTTTTATGGTGGTTGGGAGTGGACTTTGGGTTTTGGAGAACATCAGTGTGGTGTTTTTACCGTGCTGGGCAGCTAAACCCCACAACCGCTCTCTCACTCCCCCTCCTTTAGATGAGGAGGGGGAGAAGTAAAGCAAAGAACAACTCACGGGTTGAGATAAGGATAATTATTTAAAGGGAAATAATTATAATAATTAAATAAAGACTACCATGAACTAAACAATTTAACTAAGGGGAAGTAAAAGGGAAAAGGGGAACAAGGGAGGAAAACAAACAAACAAAATAAATGAAAGCTATATGGAAGTGCAGAGGAAAGAAATTACTCTCTACTTCCCACAAATGAGCGATGATTGACCACGTCCTTGAAGCAAGGCCTCAACGCACGCAGCCGGTGTTCGAGAGGAGGACCGAGGTCTTCTCAACGAGAGCCCACCCCTCCCCTCTTCTTCCTGTTTCCTCCTTTTATTGCTGAGTGTGACACCACATGGTATGGAATATCCCTTTGATTGGTTTAGGTCAGCTGCCATAGTGATGTTTCTCTCCTCACTTTTTGCCCACCCCCTAGGAGGGTTAGAGAAAGGCCCAATGCTGTGCCACTGCTGCTCAGCAGTAGACACAACACTGGTGTGATAACACTGCTGTTCCAGCTACAAGTACAGAGTACGGCACTGTATGGGCTGCTGCCGGGAAAGTTAACATTCCAGCCAGACCCAGTACAATCAGGTAGGTTTAGGGTGGTTTTGGGGTGGATCTATGATTTTGGGGATTTTCTTTCGTTTTTGGGCGTGATCCTATTCTTTTTGGGGGTGTTTGTGACGTGTTTTATGGTCTCCGTTGGGTTTTGGTGCGTTTTCCGTTGTCATCGTGGTGGAAAATGGTAAATTGCGATTTTTGGAGAACTTCAGGTAGTTTTAGGGGGACTTCTGGGGTGGATTCATGGTATTTGAGTTTTTCTTCTGTTTTTTGGGGTGATCCTGTTCTTTTCTGGGGTATTTTTGACGTGTTTTTGGGTCTCCGTTGGGTTTCGTTGTGTTGTCAGTCGTCGTTAAGTTCAATGGGAGTGGATTGTGGGGTTTGGAGACGATCCGGTGAGTTTAGGGTGGTTTTGGGGGGAAATTCATGGTATTGGGGTTTTCTCTTCTGATCCAGTTCTTTTTTGGCGTGTTTTTGATGTGTTTTTGGGTCTCCGTTGGGTTTTAGTTGGGTTCTTGTTGGTCATCATGTTGGAAAATTGTAAATTGTGGGTTTTGGAGAATATCAGGTAGGTTTAGGGTGGTTTTGGGGTGGATCTATGGTTTTGGGGTTTTCTTTTTTTTTTTTTTTTTTTTTTTTGTGGTGATCGTGTTCTTTTTTGGGGTGTTTTTGACGTGTTTTGGGGTCTCCGTTGCGTTTTACTTGGCTTCTTATTAGTCATCATGGTGGAAAAGTGTAAATTGTGGGTTTTGGAGAACATCAGGTAGGTTTAGGGGGACCTTCGGGGTGGATCTATGGCTTTTGGTATTTTCTTGTGTTTTCTGGGGTGATCGTGTTCTTTTTTGGCATGTTTTTGACGTGTTTTGTGGTCTCCGTTGCGTTTTACTTGGCTTCTTATTAGTCATCATCGTGGAAAAGTGTAAATTGTGGGTTTTGGAGAACATCAGGTAGGTTTAGGGGGACCTTCGGGGTGGATCTATGGCTTTTGGGATTATCTTCCAGGTTTGGGGTTGATGGCGTTCTTGTTTGGGGTGTTTTTGAAGTGTTTTGTGGTCTCCATTGGATTTCGTTGGGTTCTCGTTGGTCGTTAAGTTCAATGGGAGTGGATTGTGGGTTTTGGAGAAGATCAAGAGAGTTTAGGGTGGTTTGGGGGGAAATTCATGGTATTGGGTTTTTTTCTTCTGATCCTGTTCTTTTTTGGCGTGTTTTTGACGTGTTTTTGGGTCTCCGTTGGGTTTTAGTTGGGTTTTGTTCGTAATCATGTTGGAAAATGGAAAATTCTGGGTTTTGGAGAACACCTGGTAGGTTTAGGATGGTTTTGGGATGGATCTATGGTTTTGTTTTTTTTTTTTCTGTTTTTTTGGGGGGTTGATCCTGTTCTTTTTTGGGGTGTTTTTGACGTGTTTTGGGGTCTCCGCTGGGTTTCGTTGGGTTTTCCTTTGTCATCATGGTGGAAAAGTGTAAATTGTGGGTTTTGGAGTACATCAGGTAGGTTAAGGGGGACTTTTGGGGTGGATCTATGGCTTTTGGGATTATCTTTCTGGTTTGGGGTTGATCGCGTTCTTGTTTGGGGTGTTTTTGAAGTGTTTTGTGGTCTCCATTGGATTTCGTTGGGTTCTGGTTGGTCGTTAAGTTCAATGGGAGTGGATTGTGGGTTTTGGAGAAGATCAAGTGAGTTTAGGGTGGTTTGAAGGGAAATTCATGGTATTGGGGTTTTTTCTTCTGATCCAGTTCTTTTTGGGCGTGTTTTTGATGTGTTTTGGGGTCTCCGCTGGGTTTTAGTTGGGTTTTGTTCGTAATCATGTTGGAAAATGGAAAATTCTGGGTTTTGGAGAACACCTGGTAGGTTTAGGATGGTTTTGGGATGGATCTATGTTTTTTTTTTTTTTTTTTTTTTTTTTCTGTTTTTTGGGGGGTTGATCCTGTTCTTTTTTGGGGTGTTTTTGACGTGTTTTGGGGTCTCCGCTGGGTTTTACTTGGCTTCTTATTGGTCATCATGGTGGAAAAGTGTAAATTGTGGGTTTTGGAGAACATCAGGTAGGTTTAGGGGGACTTTTGGGGTGGATCTATGGCTTTTGGGATTTTCTTTCGTTTTTGCGTGTGATCGTGTTCTTTTTGGGTTGTTTTTGACGTGTTTTGTGGTCTCCGTTGGGTTTTGTTGGGTTTTCCTTTGTCATCATGGTGGAAAAGTGTAAATTGTGGGTTTTGGAGATCATCATGTAGGTTTGGGGGGACTTTTGGGGTGGATCTATGGCTTTTGGGGTTTTCTTTCGTTTTTGGGGGTGATCCTGTTCTTGTTTGGGTTGTTTATGACGTTTTTTGGGGTCTCCGTTGGGTGTTGTTGGGTTCCTAATGGGTTTTATGGTGGTCGGGAGTGGACTTTGGGATTTGGAGAACA
The DNA here is from genome assembly GCF_964211825.1 of Aythya ferina. Classification (NCBI taxonomy): domain Eukaryota; kingdom Metazoa; phylum Chordata; class Aves; order Anseriformes; family Anatidae; genus Aythya; species Aythya ferina. The sequence continues at coordinate 110,183 of NW_028181455.1, forward strand.
TCAGGTAGGTTTAGGGGGACATTTGGGGTGGATCTATGGTTTTGGGGTATTTTCTTCCAGTTTTCTGGGGTGATCCTGTTCTTTTTTGTGGTGTTTTTGACGTGTTTTGTGGTCTCCGTTAGGTTTTGTTGGGTTCTTGTATTCATCATGGTGAATGGGAGTGAAATGTGGGATTTGGAGAAGATCAGGTGGGTTTAGGGTGGCTTTGTGGGGAAATTCATGGTTTTTGTTTTTTTTTTTTCTTCTTATCCAGTTCTTTTTTGTGGTGTTTTTAACGTTTTTTGGGGTCTCCGTTGGGTTTCGTTGGGTTTTCCGTTGTCATCATGGTGGAAAATGGTAAATTGTGGGTTTTGGAGAACATCAGGTAGGTTTAGGGGGCCTTTTGGGGGTGGATCTATGTCTTTTGGGGTTTACTTCTGTTATTTTGGGATGATCCTGTTCTTTTTTGGGGTGTTTATGCCGTGTTTTGGTGTCTCCGTTGGGCTTTGTTGGGTTCCTAATGGGTTTTATGGTGGTTGGGAGTGGACTTTGGGTTTTGGAGAACATCAGTGTGGTGTTTTTACCGTGCTGGGCAGCTAAACCCCACAACCGCTCTCTCACTCCCCCTCCTTTAGATGAGGAGGGGGAGAAGTAAAGCAAAGAACAACTCACGGGTTGAGATAAGGATAATTATTTAAAGGGAAATAATTATAATAATTAAATAAAGACTACCATGAACTAAACAATTTAACTAAGGGGAAGTAAAAGGGAAAAGGGGAACAAGGGAGGAAAACAAACAAACAAAATAAATGAAAGCTATATGGAAGTGCAGAGGAAAGAAATTACTCTCTACTTCCCACAAATGAGCGATGATTGACCACGTCCTTGAAGCAAGGCCTCAACGCACGCAGCCGGTGTTCGAGAGGAGGACCGAGGTCTTCTCAACGAGAGCCCACCCCTCCCCTCTTCTTCCTGTTTCCTCCTTTTATTGCTGAGTGTGACACCACATGGTATGGAATATCCCTTTGATTGGTTTAGGTCAGCTGCCATAGTGATGTTTCTCTCCTCACTTTTTGCCCACCCCCTAGGAGGGTTAGAGAAAGGCCCAATGCTGTGCCACTGCTGCTCAGCAGTAGACACAACACTGGTGTGATAACACTGCTGTTCCAGCTACAAGTACAGAGTACGGCACTGTATGGGCTGCTGCCGGGAAAGTTAACATTCCAGCCAGACCCAGTACAATCAGGTAGGTTTAGGGTGGTTTTGGGGTGGATCTATGATTTTGGGGATTTTCTTTCGTTTTTGGGCGTGATCCTATTCTTTTTGGGGGTGTTTGTGACGTGTTTTATGGTCTCCGTTGGGTTTTGTTGCGTTTTCCGTTGTCATCGTGGTGGAAAATGGTAAATTGCGATTTTTGGAGAACTTCAGGTAGTTTTAGGGGGACTTCTGGGGTGGATTCATGGTATTTGAGTTTTTCTTCTGTTTTTTGGGGTGATCCTGTTCTTTTCTGGGGTATTTTTGACGTGTTTTTGGGTCTCCGTTGGGTTTCGTTGTGTTGTCAGTCGTCGTTAAGTTCAATGGGAGTGGATTGTGGGGTTTGGAGACGATCGGGTGAGTTTAGGGTGGTTTTGGGGGGAAATTCATGGTATTGGGGTTTTCTCTTCTGATCCAGTTCTTTTTTGGCGTGTTTTTGATGTGTTTTTGGGTCTCCGTTGGGTTTTAGTTGGGTTCTTGTTGGTCATCATGTTGGAAAATTGTAAATTGTGGGTTTTGGAGAATATCAGGTAGGTTTAGGGTGGTTTTGGGGTGGATCTATGGTTTTGGGGTTTTCTTCTGTTTTTTTTTTTTTTTTTTTTTTTTTTTTTTTTTGTGGTGATCGTGTTCTTTTTTGGGGTGTTTTTGACGTGTTTTGGGGTCTCCGTTGCGTTTTACTTGGCTTCTTATTAGTCATCATGGTGGAAAAGTGTAAATTGTGGGTTTTGGAGAACATCAGGTAGGTTTAGGGGGACCTTCGGGGTGGATCTATGGCTTTTGGTATTTTCTTGTGTTTTCTGGGGTGATCGTGTTCTTTTTTGGCGTGTTTTTGACGTGTTTTGTGGTCTCTGTTGCGTTTTACTTGGCTTCTTATTAGTCATCATGGTGGAAAAGTGTAAATTGTGGGTTTTGGAGAACATCAGGTAGGTTTAGGGGGACCTTCGGGGTGGATCTATGGCTTTTGGGATTATCTTCCAGGTTTGGGGTTGATGGCGTTCTTGTTTGGGGTGTTTTTGAAGTGTTTTGTGGTCTCCATTGGATTTCGTTGGGTTCTCGTTGGTCGTTAAGTTCAATGGGAGTGGATTGTGGGTTTTGGAGAAGATCAAGAGAGTTTAGGGTGGTTTGGGGGGAAATTCATGGTATTGGGTTTTTTTCTTCTGATCCTGTTCTTTTTTGGCGTGTTTTTGACGTGTTTTTGGGTCTCCGTTGGGTTTTAGTTGGGTTTTGTTCGTAATCATGTTGGAAAATGGAAAATTCTGGGTTTTGGAGAACACCTGGTAGGTTTAGGATGGTTTTGGGATGGATCTATGGTTTTGTTTTTTTTTTTTCTGTTTTTTTGGGGGGTTGATCCTGTTCTTTTTTGGGGTGTTTTTGACGTGTTTTGGGGTCTCCGCTGGGTTTCGTTGGGTTTTCCTTTGTCATCATGGTGGAAAAGTGTAAATTGTGGGTTTTGGAGTACATCAGGTAGGTTAAGGGGGACTTTTGGGGTGGATCTATGGCTTTTGGGATTATCTTTCTGGTTTGGGGTTGATCGCGTTCTTGTTTGGGGTGTTTTTGAAGTGTTTTGTGGTCTCCATTGGATTTCGTTGGGTTCTCGTTGGTCGTTAAGTTCAATGGGAGTGGATTGTGGGTTTTGGAGAAGATCAAGTGAGTTTAGGGTGGTTTGAAGGGAAATTCATGGTATTGGGGTTTTTTCTTCTGATCCAGTTCTTTTTGGGCGTGTTTTTGATGTGTTTTGGGGTCTCCGCTGGGTTTTACTTGGCTTCTTATTGGTCATCATGGTGGAAAAGTGTAAATTCTGGGTTTTGGAGAACACCTGGTAGGTTTAGGATGGTTTTGGGATGGATCTATGGTTTTGTTTTTTTTTTTTTTTCTGTTTTTTGGGGGGTTGATCCTGTTCTTTTTTGGGGTGTTTTTGACGTGTTTTGTGGTCTCCGTTGGGTTTTGTTGGGTTTTCCTTTGTCATCATGGTGGAAAAGTGTAAATTGTGGGTTTTGGAGATCATCATGTAGGTTTGGGGGGACTTTTGGGGTGGATCTATGGCTTTTGGGGTTTTCTTTCGTTTTTGGGGGTGATCCTGTTCTTGTTTGGGTTGTTTATGACGTTTTTTGGGGTCTCCGTTGGGTGTTGTTGGGTTCCTAATGGGTTTTATGGTGGTCGGGAGTGGACTTTGGGATTTGGAGAACATCAGGTAGGTTTAGGGGGACATTTGGGGTGGATCTATGGTTTTGGGGTATTTTCTTCCAGTTTTCTGGGGTGATCCTGTTCTTTTTTGTGGTGTTTTTGACGTGTTTTGTGGTCTCCGTTAGGTTTTGTTGGGTTCTTGTATTCATCATGGTGAATGGGAGTGAAATGTGGGATTTGGAGAAGATCAGGTGGGTTTAGGGTGGCTTTGTGGGGAAATTCATGGTTTTTGTTTTTTTTTTTTCTTCTTATCCAGTTCTTTTTTGTGGTGTTTTTAACGTTTTTTGGGGTCTCCGTTGGGTTTCGTTGGGTTTTCCGTTGTCATCATGGTGGAAAATGGTAAATTGTGGGTTTTGGAGAACATCAGGTAGGTTTAGGGGGCCTTTTGGGGTGGATCTATGTCTTTTGGGGTTTACTTCTGTTATTTTGGGATGATCCTGTTCTTTTTTGGGGTGTTTATGCCATGTTTTGGTGTCTCCGTTGGGCTTTGTTGGGTTCCTAATGGGTTTTATGGTGGTTGGGAGTGGACTTTGGGTTTTGGAGAACATCAGTGTGGTGTTTTTACCGTGCTGGGCAGCTAAACCCCACAACCGCTCTCTCACTCCCCCTCCTTTAGATGAGGAGGGGGAGAAGTAAAGCAAAGAACAACTCACGGGTTGAGATAAGGATAATTATTTAAAGGGAAATAATTATAATAATTAAATAAAGACTACCATGACCTAAACAATTTAACTAAGGGGAAGTAAAAGGGAAAAGGGGAACAAGGGAGGAAAACAAACAAACAAAATAAATGAAAGCTATATGGAAGTGCAGAGGAAAGAAATTACTCTCTACTTCCCACAAATGAGCGATGATTGACCACGTCCTTGAAGCAAGGCCTCAACGCACGCAGCCGGTGTTCGAGAGGAGGACCGAGGTCTTCTCAACGAGAGCCCACCCCTCCCCTCTTCTTCCTGTTTCCTCCTTTTATTGCTGAGTGTGTCACCACATGGTATGGAATATCCCTTTGATTGGTTTAGGTCAGCTGCCATAGTGATGTTTCTCTCCTCACTTTTTGCCCACCCCCTAGGAGGGTTAGAGAAAGGCCCAATGCTGTGCCACTGCTGCTCAGCAGTAGACACAACACTGGTGTGATAACACTGCTGTTCCAGCTACAAGTACAGAGTACGGCACTGTATGGGCTGCTGCCGGGAAAGTTAACATTCCAGCCAGACCCAGTACAATCAGGTAGGTTTAGGGTGGTTTTGGGGTGGATCTATGATTTTGGGGATTTTCTTTCGTTTTTGGGCGTGATCCTATTCTTTTTGGGGGTGTTTGTGACGTGTTTTATGGTCTCCGTTGGGTTTTGTTGCGTTTTCCGTTGTCATCGTGGTGGAAAATGGTAAATTGCGATTTTTGGAGAACTTCAGGTAGTTTTAGGGGGACTTCTGGGGTGGATTCATGGTATTTGAGTTTTTCTTCTGTTTTTTGGGGTGATCCTGTTCTTTTCTGGGGTATTTTTGACGTGTTTTTGGGTCTCCGTTGGGTTTCGTTGTGTTGTCAGTCGTCGTTAAGTTCAATGGGAGTGGATTGTGGGGTTTGGAGATGATCGGGTGAGTTTAGGGTGGTTTTGGGGGGAAATTCATGGTATTGGGGTTTTCTCTTCTGATCCAGTTCTTTTTTGGCGTGTTTTTGATGTGTTTTTGGGTCTCCGTTGGGTTTTAGTTGGGTTCTTGTTGGTCATCATGTTGGAAAATTGTAAATTGTGGGTTTTGGAGAATATCAGGTAGGTTTAGGGTGGTTTTGGGGTGGATCTATGGTTTTGGGGTTTTCTTCTGTTTTTTTTTTTTTTTTTTTTTTTTTTTTTTTTTTGTGGTGATCGTGTTCTTTTTTGGGGTGTTTTTGACGTGTTTTGGGGTCTCCGTTGCGTTTTACTTGGCTTCTTATTAGTCATCATGGTGGAAAAGTGTAAATTGTGGGTTTTGGAGAACATCAGGTAGGTTTAGGGGGACCTTCGGGGTGGATCTATGGCTTTTGGTATTTTCTTGTGTTTTCTGGGGTGATCGTGTTCTTTTTTGGCGTGTTTTTGACGTGTTTTGTGGTCTCTGTTGCGTTTTACTTGGCTTCTTATTAGTCATCATGGTGGAAAAGTGTAAATTGTGGGTTTTGGAGAACATCAGGTAGGTTTAGGGGGACCTTCGGGGTGGATCTATGGCTTTTGGGATTATCTTCCAGGTTTGGGGTTGATGGCGTTCTTGTTTGGGGTGTTTTTGAAGTGTTTTGTGGTCTCCATTGGATTTCGTTGGGTTCTCGTTGGTCGTTAAGTTCAATGGGAGTGGATTGTGGGTTTTGGAGAAGATCAAGAGAGTTTAGGGTGGTTTGGGGGGAAATTCATGGTATTGGGTTTTTTTCTTCTGATCCTGTTCTTTTTTGGCGTGTTTTTGACGTGTTTTTGGGTCTCCGTTGGGTTTTAGTTGGGTTTTGTTCGTAATCATGTTGGAAAATGGAAAATTCTGGGTTTTGGAGAACACCTGGTAGGTTTAGGATGGTTTTGGGATGGATCTATGGTTTTGTTTTTTTTTTTTCTGTTTTTTTGGGGGGTTGATCCTGTTCTTTTTTGGGGTGTTTTTGACGTGTTTTGGGGTCTCCGCTGGGTTTCGTTGGGTTTTCCTTTGTCATCATGGTGGAAAAGTGTAAATTGTGGGTTTTGGAGTACATCAGGTAGGTTAAGGGGGACTTTTGGGGTGGATCTATGGCTTTTGGGATTATCTTTCTGGTTTGGGGTTGATCGCGTTCTTGTTTGGGGTGTTTTTGAAGTGTTTTGTGGTCTCCATTGGATTTCGTTGGGTTCTCGTTGGTCGTTAAGTTCAATGGGAGTGGATTGTGGGTTTTGGAGAAGATCAAGTGAGTTTAGGGTGGTTTGAAGGGAAATTCATGGTATTGGGGTTTTTTCTTCTGATCCAGTTCTTTTTGGGCGTGTTTTTGATGTGTTTTGGGGTCTCCGCTGGGTTTTACTTGGCTTCTTATTGGTCATCATGGTGGAAAAGTGTAAATTCTGGGTTTTGGAGAACACCTGGTAGGTTTAGGATGGTTTTGGGATGGATCTATGGTTTTGTTTTTTTTTTTTTTTCTGTTTTTTGGGGGGTTGATCCTGTTCTTTTTTGGGGTGTTTTTGACGTGTTTTGTGGTCTCCGTTGGGTTTTGTTGGGTTTTCCTTTGTCATCATGGTGGAAAAGTGTAAATTGTGGGTTTTGGAGATCATCATGTAGGTTTGGGGGGACTTTTGGGGTGGATCTATGGCTTTTGGGGTTTTCTTTCGTTTTTGGGGGTGATCCTGTTCTTGTTTGGGTTGTTTATGACGTTTTTTGGGGTCTCCGTTGGGTGTTGTTGGGTTCCTAATGGGTTTTATGGTGGTCGGGAGTGGACTTTGGGATTTGGAGAACATCAGGTAGGTTTAGGGGGACATTTGGGGTGGATCTATGGTTTTGGGGTATTTTCTTCCAGTTTTCTGGGGTGATCCTGTTCTTTTTTGTGGTGTTTTTGACGTGTTTTGTGGTCTCCGTTAGGTTTTGTTGGGTTCTTGTATTCATCATGGTGAATGGGAGTGAAATGTGGGATTTGGAGAAGATCAGGTGGGTTTAGGGTGGCTTTGTGGGGAAATTCATGGTTTTTGTTTTTTTTTTTTCTTCTTATCCAGTTCTTTTTTGTGGTGTTTTTAACGTTTTTTGGGGTCTCCGTTGGGTTTCGTTGGGTTTTCCGTTGTCATCATGGTGGAAAATGGTAAATTGTGGGTTTTGGAGAACATCAGGTAGGTTTAGGGGGCCTTTTGGGGTGGATCTATGTCTTTTGGGGTTTACTTCTGTTATTTTGGGATGATCCTGTTCTTTTTTGGGGTGTTTATGCCATGTTTTGGTGTCTCCGTTGGGCTTTGTTGGGTTCCTAATGGGTTTTATGGTGGTTGGGAGTGGACTTTGGGTTTTGGAGAACATCAGTGTGGTGTTTTTACCGTGCTGGGCAGCTAAACCCCACAACCGCTCTCTCACTCCCCCTCCTTTAGATGAGGAGGGGGAGAAGTAAAGCAAAGAACAACTCACGGGTTGAGATAAGGATAATTATTTAAAGGGAAATAATTATAATAATTAAATAAAGACTACCATGACCTAAACAATTTAACTAAGGGGAAGTAAAAGGGAAAAGGGGAACAAGGGAGGAAAACAAACAAACAAAATAAATGAAAGCTATATGGAAGTGCAGAGGAAAGAAATTACTCTCTACTTCCCACAAATGAGCGATGATTGACCACGTCCTTGAAGCAAGGCCTCAACGCACGCAGCCGGTGTTCGAGAGGAGGACCGAGGTCTTCTCAACGAGAGCCCACCCCTCCCCTCTTCTTCCTGTTTCCTCCTTTTATTGCTGAGTGTGTCACCACATGGTATGGAATATCCCTTTGATTGGTTTAGGTCAGCTGCCATAGTGATGTTTCTCTCCTCACTTTTTGCCCACCCCCTAGGAGGGTTAGAGAAAGGCCCAATGCTGTGCCACTGCTGCTCAGCAGTAGACACAACACTGGTGTGATAACACTGCTGTTCCAGCTACAAGTACAGAGTACGGCACTGTATGGGCTGCTGCCGGGAAAGTTAACATTCCAGCCAGACCCAGTACAATCAGGTAGGTTTAGGGTGGTTTTGGGGTGGATCTATGATTTTGGGGATTTTCTTTCGTTTTTGGGCGTGATCCTATTCTTTTTGGGGGTGTTTGTGACGTGTTTTATGGTCTCCGTTGGGTTTTGTTGCGTTTTCCGTTGTCATCGTGGTGGAAAATGGTAAATTGCGATTTTTGGAGAACTTCAGGTAGTTTTAGGGGGACTTCTGGGGTGGATTCATGGTATTTGAGTTTTTCTTCTGTTTTTTGGGGTGATCCTGTTCTTTTCTGGGGTATTTTTGACGTGTTTTTGGGTCTCCGTTGGGTTTCGTTGTGTTGTCAGTCGTCGTTAAGTTCAATGGGAGTGGATTGTGGGGTTTGGAGATGATCGGGTGAGTTTAGGGTGGTTTTGGGGGGAAATTCATGGTATTGGGGTTTTCTCTTCTGATCCAGTTCTTTTTTGGCGTGTTTTTGATGTGTTTTTGGGTCTCCGTTGGGTTTTAGTTGGGTTCTTGTTGGTCATCATGTTGGAAAATTGTAAATTGTGGGTTTTGGAGAATATCAGGTAGGTTTAGGGTGGTTTTGGGGTGGATCTATGGTTTTGGGGTTTTCTTCTGTTTTTTTTTTTTTTTTTTTTTTTTTTTTTTTTTGTGGTGATCGTGTTCTTTTTTGGGGTGTTTTTGACGTGTTTTGGGGTCTCCGTTGCGTTTTACTTGGCTTCTTATTAGTCATCATGGTGGAAAAGTGTAAATTGTGGGTTTTGGAGAACATCAGGTAGGTTTAGGGGGACCTTCGGGGTGGATCTATGGCTTTTGGTATTTTCTTGTGTTTTCTGGGGTGATCGTGTTCTTTTTTGGCGTGTTTTTGACGTGTTTTGTGGTCTCTGTTGCGTTTTACTTGGCTTCTTATTAGTCTTCATGTTGGAATAGTTTACATTGTGGGTTTTGGAGAACATCAGGTAGGTTTAGGGGGATATTTGGGGTGGATTTATGGCTTTTGGGATTATCTTCCAGGTTTGGGGTTGATGGCGTTCTTGTTTGGGGTGTTTTTGAAGTGTTTTGTGGTCTCCATTGGATTTCGTTGGGTTCTCGTTGGTCGTTAAGTTCAATGGGAGTGGATTGTGGGTTTTGGAGAAGATCAAGAGAGTTTAGGGTGGTTTGGGGGGAAATTCATGGTATTGGGTTTTTTTCTTCTGATCCTGTTCTTTTTTGGCGTGTTTTTGACGTGTTTTTGGGTCTCCGTTGGGTTTTAGTTGGGTTTTGTTCGTAATCATGTTGGAAAATGGAAAATTCTGGGTTTTGGAGAACACCTGGTAGGTTTAGGATGGTTTTGGGATGGATCTATGGTTTTGTTTTTTTTTTTTCTGTTTTTTTGGGGGGTTGATCCTGTTCTTTTTTGGGGTGTTTTTGACGTGTTTTGGGGTCTCCGCTGGGTTTCGTTGGGTTTTCCTTTGTCATCATGGTGGAAAAGTGTAAATTGTGGGTTTTGGAGTACATCAGGTAGGTTAAGGGGGACTTTTGGGGTGGATCTATGGCTTTTGGGATTATCTTTCTGGTTTGGGGTTGATCGCGTTCTTGTTTGGGGTGTTTTTGAAGTGTTTTGTGGTCTCCATTGGATTTCGTTGGGTTCTCGTTGGTCGTTAAGTTCAATGGGAGTGGATTGTGGGTTTTGGAGAAGATCAAGTGAGTTTAGGGTGGTTTGAAGGGAAATTCATGGTATTGGGGTTTTTTCTTCTGATCCAGTTCTTTTTGGGCGTGTTTTTGATGTGTTTTGGGGTCTCCGCTGGGTTATACTTGGCTTCTTATTGGTCATCATGGTGGAAAAGTGTAAATTCTGGGTTTTGGAGAACACCTGGTAGGTTTAGGATGGTTTTGGGATGGATCTATGGTTTTGTTTTTTTTTTTTTCTGTTTTTTGGGGGGTTGATCCTGTTCTTTTTTGGGGTGTTTTTGACGTGTTTTGTGGTCTCCGTTGGGTTTTGTTGGGTTTTCCTTTGTCATCATGGTGGAAAAGTGTAAATTGTGGGTTTTGGAGATCATCATGTAGGTTTGGGGGGACTTTTGGGGTGGATCTATGGCTTTTGGGGTTTTCTTTCGTTTTTGGGGGTGATCCTGTTCTTGTTTGGGTTGTTTATGACGTTTTTTGGGGTCTCCGTTGGGTGTTGTTGGGTTCCTAATGGGTTTTATGGTGGTCGGGAGTGGACTTTGGGATTTGGAGAACATCAGGTAGGTTTAGGGGGACATTTGGGGTGGATCTATGGTTTTGGGGTATTTTCTTCCAGTTTTCTGGGGTGATCCTGTTCTTTTTTGTGGTGTTTTTGACGTGTTTTGTGGTCTCCGTTAGGTTTTGTTGGGTTCTTGTATTCATCATGGTGAATGGGAGTGAAATGTGGGATTTGGAGAAGATCAGGTGGGTTTAGGGTGGCTTTGTGGGGAAATTCATGGTTTTTGTTTTTTTTTTTTCTTCTTATCCAGTTCTTTTTTGTGGTGTTTTTAACGTTTTTTGGGGTCTCCGTTGGGTTTCGTTGGGTTTTCCGTTGTCATCATGGTGGAAAATGGTAAATTGTGGGTTTTGGAGAACATCAGGTAGGTTTAGGGGGCCTTTTGGGGGTGGATCTATGTCTTTTGGGGTTTACTTCTGTTATTTTGGGATGATCCTGTTCTTTTTTGGGGTGTTTATGCCGTGTTTTGGTGTCTCCGTTGGGCTTTGTTGGGTTCCTAATGGGTTTTATGGTGGTTGGGAGTGGACTTTGGGTTTTGGAGAACATCAGTGTGGTGTTTTTACCGTGCTGGGCAGCTAAACCCCACAACCGCTCTCTCACTCCCCCTCCTTTAGATGAGGAGGGGGAGAAGTAAAGCAAAGAACAACTCACGGGTTGAGATAAGGATAATTATTTAAAGGGAAATAATTATAATAATTAAATAAAGACTACCATGACCTAAACAATTTAACTAAGGGGAAGTAAAAGGGAAAAGGGGAACAAGGGAGGAAAACAAACAAACAAAATAAATGAAAGCTATATGGAAGTGCAGAGGAAAGAAATTACTCTCTACTTCCCACAAATGAGCGATGATTGACCACGTCCTTGAAGCAAGGCCTCAACGCACGCAGCCGGTGTTCGAGAGGAGGACCGAGGTCTTCTCAACGAGAGCCCACCCCTCCCCTCTTCTTCCTGTTTCCTCCTTTTATTGCTGAGTGTGACACCACATGGTATGGAATATCCCTTTGATTGGTTTAGGTCAGCTGCCATAGTGATGTTTCTCTCCTCACTTTTTGCCCACCCCCTAGGAGGGTTAGAGAAAGGCCCAATGCTGTGCCACTGCTGCTCAGCAGTAGACACAACACTGGTGTGATAACACTGCTGTTCCAGCTACAAGTACAGAGTACGGCACTGTATGGGCTGCTGCCGGGAAAGTTAACATTCCAGCCAGACCCAGTACAATCAGGTAGGTTTAGGGTGGTTTTGGGGTGGATCTATGATTTTGGGGATTTTCTTTCGTTTTTGGGCGTGATCCTATTCTTTTTGGGGGTGTTTGTGACGTGTTTTATGGTCTCCGTTGGGTTTTGTTGCGTTTTCCGTTGTCATCGTGGTGGAAAATGGTAAATTGCGATTTTTGGAGAACTTCAGGTAGTTTTAGGGGGACTTCTGGGGTGGATTCATGGTATTTGAGTTTTTCTTCTGTTTTTTGGGGTGATCCTGTTCTTTTCTGGGGTATTTTTGACGTGTTTTTGGGTCTCCGTTGGGTTTCGTTGTGTTGTCAGTCGTCGTTAAGTTCAATGGGAGTGGATTGTGGGGTTTGGAGACGATCGGGTGAGTTTAGGGTGGTTTTGGGGGGAAATTCATGGTATTGGGGTTTTCTCTTCTGATCCAGTTCTTTTTTGGCGTGTTTTTGATGTGTTTTTGGGTCTCCGTTGGGTTTTAGTTGGGTTCTTGTTGGTCATCATGTTGGAAAATTGTAAATTGTGGGTTTTGGAGAATATCAGGTAGGTTTAGGGTGGTTTTGGGGTGGATCTATGGTTTTGGGGTTTTCTTCTGTTTTTTTTTTTTTTTTTTTTTTTTTTTGTGGTGATCGTGTTCTTTTTTGGGGTGTTTTTGACGTGTTTTGGGGTCTCCGTTGCGTTTTACTTGGCTTCTTATTAGTCATCATGGTGGAAAAGTGTAAATTGTGGGTTTTGGAGAACATCAGGTAGGTTTAGGGGGACCTTCGGGGTGGATCTATGGCTTTTGGTATTTTCTTGTGTTTTCTGGGGTGATCGTGTTCTTTTTTGGCGTGTTTTTGACGTGTTTTGTGGTCTCCCTTGGGTTTTAGTTCGCTTCTTATTGGTCTTCATGTTGGAATAGTTTACATTGTGGGTTTTGGAGAACATCAGGTAGGTTTAGGGGGATATTTGGGGTGGATTTATGGCTTTTGGGATTATCTTCCAGGTTTGGGGTTGATCGCGTTCTTGTTTGGGGTGTTTTTGAAGTGTTTTGTGGTCTCCATTGGATTTTGTTGGGTTCTCGTTGGTCTTTAAGTTCAATGGGAGTGGATTGTGGGTTTTGGAGAAGATCAAGAGAGTTTAGGGTGGTTTGGGGGGAAATTCATGGTATTGGGTTTTTTTCTTCTGATCCTGTTCTTTTTTGGCGTGTTTTTGACGTGTTTTTGGGTCTCCGTTGGGTTTTAGTTGGGTTTTTTCGTAATCATGTTGGAAAATGGAAAATTCTAGGTTTTGGAGAACACCTGGTAGGTTTAGGATGGTTTTGGGATGGATCTATGTTTTTTTTTTTTTTTTTTTTTCTGTTTTTTGGGGGGTTGATCCTGTTCTTTTTTGGGGTGTTTTTGACGTGTTTTGGGGTCTCCGCTGGGTTTTACTTGGCTTCTTATTGGTCATCATGGTGGAAAAGTGTAAATTGTGGGTTTTGGAGAACATCAGGTAGGTTTAGGGGGACTTTTGGGGTGGATCTATGGCTTTTGGGATTTTCTTTCGTTTTTGCGTGTGATCGTGTTCTTTTTGGGTTGTTTTTGACGTGTTTTGTGGTCTCCGTTGGGTTTTGTTGGGTTTTCCTTTGTCATCATGGTGGAAAAGTGTAAATTGTGGGTTTTGGAGATCATCATGTAGGTTTGGGGGGACTTTTGGGGTGGATCTATGGCTTTTGGGGTTTTCTTTCGTTTTTGGGGGTGATCCTGTTCTTGTTTGGGTTGTTTATGACGTTTTTTGGGGTCTCCGTTGGGTGTTGTTGGGTTCCTAATGGGTTTTATGGTGGTCGGGAGTGGACTTTGGGATTTGGAGAACATCAGGTAGGTTTAGGGGGACATTTGGGGTGGATCTATGGTTTTGGGGTATTTTCTTCCAGTTTTCTGGGGTGATCCTGTTCTTTTTTGTGGTGTTTTTGACGTGTTTTGTGGTCTCCGTTAGGTTTTGTTGGGTTCTTGTATTCATCATGGTGAATGGGAGTGAAATGTGGGATTTGGAGAAGATCAGGTGGGTTTAGGGTGGCTTTGTGGGGAAATTCATGGTTTTTGTTTTTTTTTTTTCTTCTTATCCAGTTCTTTTTTGTGGTGTTTTTAACGTTTTTTGGGGTCTCCGTTGGGTTTCGTTGGGTTTTCCGTTGTCATCATGGTGGAAAATGGTAAATTGTGGGTTTTGGAGAACATCAGGTAGGTTTAGGGGGCCTTTTGGGGTGGATCTATGTCTTTTGGGGTTTACTTCTGTTATTTTGGGATGATCCTGTTCTTTTTTGGGGTGTTTATGCCGTGTTTTGGTGTCTCCGTTGGGCTTTGTTGGGTTCCTAATGGGTTTTATGGTGGTTGGGAGTGGACTTTGGGTTTTGGAGAACATCAGTGTGGTGTTTTTACCGTGCTGGGCAGCTAAACCCCACAACCGCTCTCTCACTCCCCCTCCTTTAGATGAGGAGGGGGAGAAGTAAAGCAAAGAACAACTCACGGGTTGAGATAAGGATAATTATTTAAAGGGAAATAATTATAATAATTAAATAAAGACTACCATGAACTAAACAATTTAACTAAGGGGAAGTAAAAGGGAAAAGGGGAACAAGGGAGGAAAACAAACAAACAAAATAAATGAAAGCTATATGGAAGTGCAGAGGAAAGAAATTACTCTCTACTTCCCACAAATGAGCGATGATTGACCACGTCCTTGAAGCAAGGCCTCAACGCACGCAGCCGGTGTTCGAGAGGAGGACCGAGGTCTTCTCAACGAGAGCCCACCCCTCCCCTCTTCTTCCTGTTTCCTCCTTTTATTGCTGAGTGTGACACCACATGGTATGGAATATCCCTTTGATTGGTTTAGGTCAGCTGCCATAGTGATGTTTCTCTCCTCACTTTTTGCCCACCCCCTAGGAGGGTTAGAGAAAGGCCCAATGCTGTGCCACTGCTGCTCAGCAGTAGACACAACACTGGTGTGATAACACTGCTGTTCCAGCTACAAGTACAGAGTACGGCACTGTATGGGCTGCTGCCGGGAAAGTTAACATTCCAGCCAGACCCAGTACAATCAGGTAGGTTTAGGGTGGTTTTGGGGTGGATCTATGATTTTGGGGATTTTCTTTCGTTTTTGGGCGTGATCCTATTCTTTTTGGGGGTGTTTGTGACGTGTTTTATGGTCTCCGTTGGGTTTTGTTGCGTTTTCCGTTGTCATCGTGGTGGAAAATGGTAAATTGCGATTTTTGGAGAACTTCAGGTAGGTTTAGGGGGACTTCTGGGGTGGATTCATGGTATTTGAGTTTTTCTTCTGTTTTTTGGGGTGATCCTGTTCTTTTCTGGGGTGTTTTTGACGTGTTTTTGGGTCTCCGTTGGGTTTCGTTGTGTTGTCAGTCGTCGTTAAGTTCAATGGGAGTGGATTGTGGGGTTTGGAGACGATCAGGTGAGTTTAGGGTGGTTTTGGGGGGAAATTCATGGTATTGGGGTTTTCTCTTCTGATCCAGTTCTTTTTTGGCGTGTTTTTGATGTGTTTTTGGGTCTCCGTTGGGTTTTAGTTGGGTTCTTGTTGGTCATCATGTTGGAAAATTGTAAATTGTGGGTTTTGGAGAATATCAGGTAGGTTTAGGGTGGTTTTGGGGTGGATCTATGGTTTTGGGGTTTTCTTCTGTTTTTTTTTTTTTTTTTTTTTTTTTTTTTTTGTGGTGATCGTGTTCTTTTTTGGGGTGTTTTTGACGTGTTTTGGGGTCTCCGTTGCGTTTTACTTGGCTTCTTATTAGTCATCATGGTGGAAAAGTGTAAATTGTGGGTTTTGGAGAACATCAGGTAGGTTTAGGGGGACCTTCGGGGTGGATCTATGGCTTTTGGTATTTTCTTGTGTTTTCTGGGGTGATCGTGTTCTTTTTTGGCGTGTTTTTGACGTGTTTTGTGGTCTCCCTTGGGTTTTAGTTGGCTTCTTATTGGTCTTCATGTTGGAATAGTTTAAATTGTGGGTTTTGGAGAACATCAGGTAGGTTTAGGGGGATATTTGGGGTGGATCTATGGCTTTTGGGATTATCTTCCAGGTTTGGGGTTGATGGCGTTCTTGTTTGGGGTGTTTTTGAAGTGTTTTGTGGTCTCCATTGGATTTCGTTGGGTTCTCGTTGGTCGTTAAGTTCAATGGGAGTGGATTGTGGGTTTTGGAGAAGATCAAGAGAGTTTAGGGTGGTTTGGGGGGAAATTCATGGTATTGGGTTTTTTTCTTCTGATCCTGTTCTTTTTTGGCGTGTTTTTGACGTGTTTTTGGGTCTCCGTTGGGTTTTAGTTGGGTTTTGTTCGTAATCATGTTGGAAAATGGAAAATTCTGGGTTTTGGAGAACACCTGGTAGGTTTAGGATGGTTTTGGGATGGATCTATGGTTTTGTTTTTTTTTTTTCTGTTTTTTTGGGGGGTTGATCCTGTTCTTTTTTGGGGTGTTTTTGACGTGTTTTGGGGTCTCCGCTGGGTTTTACTTGGCTTCTTATTGGTCATCATGGTGGAAAAGTGTAAATTGTGGGTTTTGGAGAACATCAGGTAGGTTTAGGGGGACTTTTGGGGTGGATCTATGGCTTTTGGGATTTTCTTTCATTTTTGCGTGTGATCGTGTTCTTTTTGGGTTGTTTTTGACGTGTTTTGTGGTCTCCGTTGGGTTTTGTTGGGTTTTCCTTTGTCATCATGGTGGAAAAGTGTAAATTGTGGGTTTTGGAGATCATCATGTAGGTTTGGGGGGACTTTTGGGGTGGATCTATGGCTTTTGGGGTTTTCTTTCGTTTTTGGGGGTGATCCTGTTCTTGTTTGGGTTGTTTATGACGTTTTTTGGGGTCTCCGTTGGGTGTTGTTGGGTTCCTAATGGGTTTTATGGTGGTCGGGAGTGGACTTTGGGATTTGGAGAACATCAGGTAGGTTTAGGGGGACATTTGGGGTGGATCTATGGTTTTGGGGTATTTTCTTCCAGTTTTCTGGGGTGATCCTGTTCTTTTTTGTGGTGTTTTTGACGTGTTTTGTGGTCTCCGTTAGGTTTTGTTGGGTTCTTGTATTCATCATGGTGAATGGGAGTGAAATGTGGGATTTGGAGAAGATCAGGTGGGTTTAGGGTGGCTTTGTGGGGAAATTCATGGTTTTTGTTTTTTTTTTTTCTTCTTATCCAGTTCTTTTTTGTGGTGTTTTTAACGTTTTTTGGGGTCTCCGTTGGGTTTCGTTGGGTTTTCCGTTGTCATCATGGTGGAAAATGGTAAATTGTGGGTTTTGGAGAACATCAGGTAGGTTTAGGGGGCCTTTTGGGGGTGGATCTATGTCTTTTGGGGTTTACTTCTGTTATTTTGGGATGATCCTGTTCTTTTTTGGGGTGTTTATGCCGTGTTTTGGTGTCTCCGTTGGGCTTTGTTGGGTTCCTAATGGGTTTTATGGTGGTTGGGAGTGGACTTTGGGTTTTGGAGAACATCAGTGTGGTGTTTTTACCGTGCTGGGCAGCTAAACCCCACAACCGCTCTCTCACTCCCCCTCCTTTAGATGAGGAGGGGGAGAAGTAAAGCAAAGAACAACTCACGGGTTGAGATAAGGATAATTATTTAAAGGGAAATAATTATAATAATTAAATAAAGACTACCATGAACTAAACAATTTAACTAAGGGGAAGTAAAAGGGAAAAGGGGAACAAGGGAGGAAAACAAACAAACAAAATAAATGAAAGCTATATGGAAGTGCAGAGGAAAGAAATTACTCTCTACTTCCCACAAATGAGCGATGATTGACCACGTCCTTGAAGCAAGGCCTCAACGCACGCAGCCGGTGTTCGAGAGGAGGACCGAGGTCTTCTCAACGAGAGCCCACCCCTCCCCTCTTCTTCCTGTTTCCTCCTTTTATTGCTGAGTGTGACACCACATGGTATGGAATATCCCTTTGATTGGTTTAGGTCAGCTGCCATAGTGATGTTTCTCTCCTCACTTTTTGCCCACCCCCTAGGAGGGTTAGAGAAAGGCCCAATGCTGTGCCACTGCTGCTCAGCAGTAGACACAACACTGGTGTGATAACACTGCTGTTCCAGCTACAAGTACAGAGTACGGCACTGTATGGGCTGCTGCCGGGAAAGTTAACATTCCAGCCAGACCCAGTACAATCAGGTAGGTTTAGGGTGGTTTTGGGGTGGATCTATGATTTTGGGGATTTTCTTTCGTTTTTGGGCGTGATCCTATTCTTTTTGGGGGTGTTTGTGACGTGTTTTATGGTCTCCGTTGGGTTTTGTTGCGTTTTCCGTTGTCATCGTGGTGGAAAATGGTAAATTGCGATTTTTGGAGAACTTCAGGTAGTTTTAGGGGGACTTCTGGGGTGGATTCATGGTATTTGAGTTTTTCTTCTGTTTTTTGGGGTGATCCTGTTCTTTTCTGGGGTATTTTTGACGTGTTTTTGGGTCTCCGTTGGGTTTCGTTGTGTTGTCAGTCGTCGTTAAGTTCAATGGGAGTGGATTGTGGGGTTTGGAGACGATCGGGTGAGTTTAGGGTGGTTTTGGGGGGAAATTCATGGTATTGGGGTTTTCTCTTCTGATCCAGTTCTTTTTTGGCGTGTTTTTGATGTGTTTTTGGGTCTCCGTTGGGTTTTAGTTGGGTTCTTGTTGGTCATCATGTTGGAAAATTGTAAATTGTGGGTTTTGGAGAATATCAGGTAGGTTTAGGGTGGTTTTGGGGTGGATCTATGGTTTTGGGGTTTTCTTCTGTTTTTTTTTTTTTTTTTTTTTTTTTTTTGTGGTGATCGTGTTCTTTTTTGGGGTGTTTTTGACGTGTTTTGGGGTCTCCGTTGCATTTTACTTGGCTTCTTATTAGTCATCATGGTGGAAAAGTGTAAATTGTGGGTTTTGGAGAACATCAGGTAGGTTTAGGGGGACCTTCGGGGTGGATCTATGGCTTTTGGTATTTTCTTGTGTTTTCTGGGGTGATCGTGTTCTTTTTTGGCGTGTTTTTGACGTGTTTTGTGGTCTCCCTTGGGTTTTAGTTGGCTTCTTATTGGTCTTCATGTTGGAATAGTTTACATTGTGGGTTTTGGAGAACATCAGGTAGGTTTAGGGGGATATTTGGGGTGGATCTATGGCTTTTGGGATTATCTTCCAGGTTTGGGGTTGATCGCGTTCTTGTTTGGGGTGCTTTTGAAGTGTTTTGTGGTCTCCATTGGATTTCGTTGGGTTCTCGTTGGTCTTTAAGTTCAATGGGAGTGGATTGTGGGTTTTGGAGAAGATCAAGAGAGTTTAGGGTGGTTTGGGGGGAAATTCATGGTATTGGGTTTTTTTCTTCTGATCCTGTTCTTTTTTGGCGTGTTTTTGACGTGTTTTTGGGTCTCCGTTGGGTTTTAGTTGGGTTTTGTTCGTAATCATGTTGGAAAATGGAAAATTCTGGGTTTTGGAGAACACCTGGTAGGTTTAGGATGGTTTTGGGATGGATCTATGGTTTTGTTTTTTTTTTTTCTGTTTTTTTGGGGGGTTGATCCTGTTCTTTTTTGGGGTGTTTTTGACATGTTTTGGGGTCTCCGCTGGGTTTTACTTTGCTTCTTATTGGTCATCATGGTGGAAAAGTGTAAATTGTGGGTTTTGGAGAACATCAGGTAGGTTTAGGGGGACTTTTGCGGTGGATCTATGGCTTTTGGGGTTTTCTTTCGTTTTTGGGGGTGATCCTGTTCTTGTTTGGGTTGTTTATGACGTTTTTTGGGGTCTCCGTTGGGTGTTGTTGGGTTCCTAATGGGTTTTATGGTGGTCGGGAGTGGACTTTGGGATTTGGAGAACATCAGGTAGGTTTAGGGGGACATTTGGGGTGGATCTATGGTTTTGGGGTATTTTCTTCCAGTTTTCTGGGGTGATCCTGTTCTTTTTTGTGGTGTTTTTGACGTGTTTTGTGGTCTCCGTTAGGTTTTGTTGGGTTCTTGTATTCATCATGGTGAATGGGAGTGAAATGTGGGATTTGGAGAAGATCAGGTGGGTTTAGGGTGGCTTTGTGGGGAAATTCATGGTTTTTGTTTTTTTTTTTTCTTCTTATCCAGTTCTTTTTTGTGGTGTTTTTAACGTTTTTTGGGGTCTCCGTTGGGTTTCGTTGGGTTTTCCGTTGTCATCATGGTGGAAAATGGTAAATTGTGGGTTTTGGAGAACATCAGGTAGGTTTAGGGGGCCTTTTGGGGGTGGATCTATGTCTTTTGGGGTTTACTTCTGTTATTTTGGGATGATCCTGTTCTTTTTTGGGGTGTTTATGCCGTGTTTTGGTGTCTCCGTTGGGCTTTGTTGGGTTCCTAATGGGTTTTATGGTGGTTGGGAGTGGACTTTGGGTTTTGGAGAACATCAGTGTGGTGTTTTTACCGTGCTGGGCAGCTAAACCCCACAACCGCTCTCTCACTCCCCCTCCTTTAGATGAGGAGGGGGAGAAGTAAAGCAAAGAACAACTCACGGGTTGAGATAAGGATAATTATTTAAAGGGAAATAATTATAATAATTAAATAAAGACTACCATGACCTAAACAATTTAACTAAGGGGAAGTAAAAGGGAAAAGGGGAACAAGGGAGGAAAACAAACAAACAAAATAAATGAAAGCTATATGGAAGTGCAGAGGAAAGAAATTACTCTCTACTTCCCACAAATGAGCGATGATTGACCACGTCCTTGAAGCAAGGCCTCAACGCACGCAGCCGGTGTTCGAGAGGAGGACCGAGGTCTTCTCAACGAGAGCCCACCCCTCCCCTCTTCTTCCTGTTTCCTCCTTTTATTGCTGAGTGTGACACCACATGGTATGGAATATCCCTTTGATTGGTTTAGGTCAGCTGCCATAGTGATGTTTCTCTCCTCACTTTTTGCCCACCCCCTAGGAGGGTTAGAGAAAGGCCCAATGCTGTGCCACTGCTGCTCAGCAGTAGACACAACACTGGTGTGATAACACTGCTGTTCCAGCTACAAGTACAGAGTACGGCACTGTATGGGCTGCTGCCGGGAAAGTTAACATTCCAGCCAGACCCAGTACAATCAGGTAGGTTTAGGGTGGTTTTGGGGTGGATCTATGATTTTGGGGATTTTCTTTCGTTTTTGGGCGTGATCCTATTCTTTTTGGGGGTGTTTGTGACGTGTTTTATGGTCTCCGTTGGGTTTTGTTGCGTTTTCCGTTGTCATCGTGGTGGAAAATGGTAAATTGCGATTTTTGGAGAACTTCAGGTAGTTTTAGGGGGACTTCTGGGGTGGATTCATGGTATTTGAGTTTTTCTTCTGTTTTTTGGGGTGATCCTGTTCTTTTCTGGGGTATTTTTGACGTGTTTTTGGGTCTCCGTTGGGTTTCGTTGTGTTGTCAGTCGTCGTTAAGTTCAATGGGAGTGGATTGTGGGGTTTGGAGACGATCGGGTGAGTTTAGGGTGGTTTTGGGGGGAAATTCATGGTATTGGGGTTTTCTCTTCTGATCCAGTTCTTTTTTGGCGTGTTTTTGATGTGTTTTTGGGTCTCCGTTGGGTTTTAGTTGGGTTCTTGTTGGTCATCATGTTGGAAAATTGTAAATTGTGGGTTTTGGAGAATATCAGGTAGGTTTAGGGTGGTTTTGGGGTGGATCTATGGTTTTGGGGTTTTCTTCTGTTTTTTTTTTTTTTTTTTTTTTTTTTTTTTTGTGGTGATCGTGTTCTTTTTTGGGGTGTTTTTGACGTGTTTTGGGGTCTCCGTTGCGTTTTACTTGGCTTCTTATTAGTCATCATGGTGGAAAAGTGTAAATTGTGGGTTTTGGAGAACATCAGGTAGGTTTAGGGGGACCTTCGGGGTGGATCTATGGCTTTTGGGATTATCTTCCAGGTTTGGGGTTGATGGCGTTCTTGTTTGGGGTGTTTTTGAAGTGTTTTGTGGTCTCCATTGGATTTCGTTGGGTTCTCGTTGGTCGTTAAGTTCAATGGGAGTGGATTGTGGGTTTTGGAGAAGATCAAGAGAGTTTAGGGTGGTTTGGGGGGAAATTCATGGTATTGGGTTTTTTTCTTCTGATCCTGTTCTTTTTTGGCGTGTTTTTGACGTGTTTTTGGGTCTCCGTTGGGTTTTAGTTGGGTTTTGTTCGTAATCATGTTGGAAAATGGAAAATTCTGGGTTTTGGAGAACACCTGGTAGGTTTAGGATGGTTTTGGGATGGATCTATGGTTTTGTTTTTTTTTTTTCTGTTTTTTTTGGGGGGTTGATCCTGTTCTTTTTTGGGGTGTTTTTGACGTGTTTTGGGGTCTCCGCTGGGTTTCGTTGGGTTTTCCTTTGTCATCATGGTGGAAAAGTGTAAATTGTGGGTTTTGGAGTACATCAGGTAGGTTAAGGGGGACTTTTGGGGTGGATCTATGGCTTTTGGGATTATCTTTCTAGTTTGGGGTTGATCGCGTTCTTGTTTGGGGTGTTTTTGAAGTGTTTTGTGGTCTCCATTGGATTTCGTTGGGTTCTCGTTGGTCGTTAAGTTCAATGGGAGTGGATTGTGGGTTTTGGAGAAGATCAAGTGAGTTTAGGGTGGTTTGAAGGGAAATTCATGGTATTGGGGTTTTTTCTTCTGATCCAGTTCTTTTTGGGCGTGTTTTTGATGTGTTTTGGGGTCTCCGCTGGGTTTTACTTGGCTTCTTATTGGTCATCATGGTGGAAAAGTGTAAATTCTGGGTTTTGGAGAACACCTGGTAGGTTTAGGATGGTTTTGGGATGGATCTATGGTTTTGTTTTTTTTTTTTTCTGTTTTTTGGGGGGTTGATCCTGTTCTTTTTTGGGGTGTTTTTGACGTGTTTTGTGGTCTCCGTTGGGTTTTGTTGGGTTTTCCTTTGTCATCATGGTGGAAAAGTGTAAATTGTGGGTTTTGGAGATCATCATGTAGGTTTGGGGGGACTTTTGGGGTGGATCTATGGCTTTTGGGGTTTTCTTTCGTTTTTGGGGGTGATCCTGTTCTTGTTTGGGTTGTTTATGACGTTTTTTGGGGTCTCCGTTGGGTGTTGTTGGGTTCCTAATGGGTTTTATGGTGGTCGGGAGTGGACTTTGGGATTTGGAGAACATCAGGTAGGTTTAGGGGGACATTTGGGGTGGATCTATGGTTTTGGGGTATTTTCTTCCAGTTTTCTGGGGTGATCCTGTTCTTTTTTGTGGTGTTTTTGACGTGTTTTGTGGTCTCCGTTAGGTTTTGTTGGGTTCTTGTATTCATCATGGTGAATGGGAGTGAAATGTGGGATTTGGAGAAGATCAGGTGGGTTTAGGGTGGCTTTGTGGGGAAATTCATGGTTTTTTTTTTTTTTTTTTCTTCTTATCCAGTTCTTTTTTGTGGTGTTTTTAACGTTTTTTGGGGTCTCCGTTGGGTTTCGTTGGGTTTTCCGTTGTCATCATGGTGGAAAATGGTAAATTGTGGGTTTTGGAGAACATCAGGTAGGTTTAGGGGGCCTTTTGGGGGTGGATCTATGTCTTTTGGGGTTTACTTCTGTTATTTTGGGATGATCCTGTTCTTTTTTGGGGTGTTTATGCCGTGTTTTGGTGTCTCCGTTGGGCTTTGTTGGGTTCCTAATGGGTTTTATGGTGGTTGGGAGTGGACTTTGGGTTTTGGAGAACATCAGTGTGGTGTTTTTACCGTGCTGGGCAGCTAAACCCCACAACCGCTCTCTCACTCCCCCTCCTTTAGATGAGGAGGGGGAGAAGTAAAGCAAAGAACAACTCACGGGTTGAGATAAGGATAATTATTTAAAGGGAAATAATTATAATAATTAAATAAAGACTACCATGACCTAAACAATTTAACTAAGGGGAAGTAAAAGGGAAAAGGGGAACAAGGGAGGAAAACAAACAAACAAAATAAATGAAAGCTATATGGAAGTGCAGAGGAAAGAAATTACTCTCTACTTCCCACAAATGAGCGATGATTGACCACGTCCTTGAAGCAAGGCCTCAACGCACGCAGCCGGTGTTCGAGAGGAGGACCGAGGTCTTCTCAACGAGAGCCCACCCCTCCCCTCTTCTTCCTGTTTCCTCCTTTTATTGCTGAGTGTGACACCACATGGTATGGAATATCCCTTTGATTGGTTTAGGTCAGCTGCCATAGTGATGTTTCTCTCCTCACTTTTTGCCCACCCCCTAGGAGGGTTAGAGAAAGGCCCAATGCTGTGCCACTGCTGCTCAGCAGTAGACACAACACTGGTGTGATAACACTGCTGTTCCAGCTACAAGTACAGAGTACGGCACTGTATGGGCTGCTGCCGGGAAAGTTAACATTCCAGCCAGACCCAGTACAATCAGGTAGGTTTAGGGTGGTTTTGGGGTGGATCTATGATTTTGGGGATTTTCTTTCGTTTTTGGGCGTGATCCTATTCTTTTTGGGGGTGTTTGTGACGTGTTTTATGGTCTCCGTTGGGTTTTGTTGCGTTTTCCGTTGTCATCGTGGTGGAAAATGGTAAATTGCGATTTTTGGAGAACTTCAGGTAGTTTTAGGGGGACTTCTGGGGTGGATTCATGGTATTTGAGTTTTTCTTCTGTTTTTTGGGGTGATCCTGTTCTTTTCTGGGGTATTTTTGACGTGTTTTTGGGTCTCCGTTGGGTTTCGTTGTGTTGTCAGTCGTCGTTAAGTTCAATGGGAGTGGATTGTGGGGTTTGGAGACGATCGGGTGAGTTTAGGGTGGTTTTGGGGGGAAATTCATGGTATTGGGGTTTTCTCTTCTGATCCAGTTCTTTTTTGGCGTGTTTTTGATGTGTTTTTGGGTCTCCGTTGGGTTTTAGTTGGGTTCTTGTTGGTCATCATGTTGGAAAATTGTAAATTGTGGGTTTTGGAGAATATCAGGTAGGTTTAGGGTGGTTTTGGGGTGGATCTATGGTTTTGGGGTTTTCTTCTGTTTTTTTTTTTTTTTTTTTTTTTTTTTTTTTGTGGTGATCGTGTTCTTTTTTGGGGTGTTTTTGACGTGTTTTGGGGTCTCCGTTGCGTTTTACTTGGCTTCTTATTAGTCATCATGGTGGAAAAGTGTAAATTGTGGGTTTTGGAGAACATCAGGTAGGTTTAGGGGGACCTTCGGGGTGGATCTATGGCTTTTGGTATTTTCTTGTGTTTTCTGGGGTGATCGTGTTCTTTTTTGGCGTGTTTTTGACGTGTTTTGTGGTCTCCCTTGGGTTTTAGTTGGCTTCTTATTGGTCTTCATGTTGGAATAGTTTACATTGTGGGTTTTGGAGAACATCAGGTAGGTTTAGGGGGATATTTGGGGTGGATCTATGGCTTTTGGGATTATCTTCCAGGTTTGGGGTTGATGGCGTTCTTGTTTGGGGTGTTTTTGAAGTGTTTTGTGGTCTCCATTGGATTTCGTTGGGTTCTCGTTGGTCTTTAAGTTCAATGGGAGTGGATTGTGGGTTTTGGAGAAGATCAAGAGAGTTTAGGGTGGTTTGGGGGGAAATTCATGGTATTGGGTTTTTTTCTTCTGATCCTGTTCTTTTTTGGCGTGTTTTTGACGTGTTTTGGGGTCTCCGCTGGGTTTTAGTTGGGTTTTGTTCGTAATCATGTTGGAAAATGGAAAATTCTGGGTTTTGGAGAACACCTGGTAGGTTTAGGATGGTTTTGGGATGGATCTATGTTTTTTTTTTTTTTTTTTTTTTCTGTTTTTTGGGGGGTTGATCCTGTTCTTTTTTGGGGTGTTTTTGACGTGTTTTGGGGTCTCCGCTGGGTTTTACTTGGCTTCTTATTGGTCATCATGGTGGAAAAGTGTAAATTGTGGGTTTTGGAGAACATCAGGTAGGTTTAGGGGGACTTTTGGGGTGGATCTATGGCTTTTGGGATTTTCTTTCGTTTTTGCGTGTGATCGTGTTCTTTTTGGGTTGTTTTTGACGTGTTTTGTGGTCTCCGTTGGGTTTTGTTGGGTTTTCCTTTGTCATCATGGTGGAAAAGTGTAAATTGTGGGTTTTGGAGATCATCATGTAGGTTTGGGGGGACTTTTGGGGTGGATCTATGGCTTTTGGGGTTTTCTTTCGTTTTTGGGGGTGATCCTGTTCTTGTTTGGGTTGTTTATGACGTTTTTTGGGGTCTCCGTTGGGTGTTGTTGGGTTCCTAATGGGTTTTATGGTGGTCGGGAGTGGACTTTGGGATTTGGAGAACATCAGGTAGGTTTAGGGGGACATTTGGGGTGGATCTATGGTTTTGGGGTATTTTCTTCCAGTTTTCTGGGGTGATCCTGTTCTTTTTTGTGGTGTTTTTGACGTGTTTTGTGGTCTCCGTTAGGTTTTGTTGGGTTCTTGTATTCATCATGGTGAATGGGAGTGAAATGTGGGATTTGGAGAAGATCAGGTGGGTTTAGGGTGGCTTTGTGGGGAAATTCATGGTTTTTGTTTTTTTTTTTTCTTCTTATCCAGTTCTTTTTTGTGGTGTTTTTAACGTTTTTTGGGGTCTCCGTTGGGTTTCGTTGGGTTTTCCGTTGTCATCATGGTGGAAAATGGTAAATTGTGGGTTTTGGAGAACATCAGGTAGGTTTAGGGGGCCTTTTGGGGTGGATCTATGTCTTTTGGGGTTTACTTCTGTTATTTTGGGATGATCCTGTTCTTTTTTGGGGTGTTTATGCCGTGTTTTGGTGTCTCCGTTGGGCTTTGTTGGGTTCCTAATGGGTTTTATGGTGGTTGGGAGTGGACTTTGGGTTTTGGAGAACATCAGTGTGGTGTTTTTACCGTGCTGGGCAGCTAAACCCCACAACCGCTCTCTCACTCCCCCTCCTTTAGATGAGGAGGGGGAGAAGTAAAGCAAAGAACAACTCACGGGTTGAGATAAGGATAATTATTTAAAGGGAAATAATTATAATAATTAAATAAAGACTACCATGACCTAAACAATTTAACTAAGGGGAAGTAAAAGGGAAAAGGGGAACAAGGGAGGAAAACAAACAAACAAAATAAATGAAAGCTATATGGAAGTGCAGAGGAAAGAAATTACTCTCTACTTCCCACAAATGAGCGATGATTGACCACGTCCTTGAAGCAAGGCCTCAACGCACGCAGCCGGTGTTCGAGAGGAGGACCGAGGTCTTCTCAACGAGAGCCCACCCCTCCCCTCTTCTTCCTGTTTCCTCCTTTTATTGCTGAGTGTGACACCACATGGTATGGAATATCCCTTTGATTGGTTTAGGTCAGCTGCCATAGTGATGTTTCTCTCCTCACTTTTTGCCCACCCCCTAGGAGGGTTAGAGAAAGGCCCAATGCTGTGCCACTGCTGCTCAGCAGTAGACACAACACTGGTGTGATAACACTGCTGTTCCAGCTACAAGTACAGAGTACGGCACTGTATGGGCTGCTGCCGGGAAAGTTAACATTCCAGCCAGACCCAGTACAATCAGGTAGGTTTAGGGTGGTTTTGGGGTGGATCTATGATTTTGGGGATTTTCTTTCGTTTTTGGGCGTGATCCTATTCTTTTTGGGGGTGTTTGTGACGTGTTTTATGGTCTCCGTTGGGTTTTGTTGCGTTTTCCGTTGTCATCGTGGTGGAAAATGGTAAATTGCGATTTTTGGAGAACTTCAGGTAGTTTTAGGGGGACTTCTGGGGTGGATTCATGGTATTTGAGTTTTTCTTCTGTTTTTTGGGGTGATCCTGTTCTTTTCTGGGGTATTTTTGACGTGTTTTTGGGTCTCCGTTGGGTTTCGTTGTGTTGTCAGTCGTCGTTAAGTTCAATGGGAGTGGATTGTGGGGTTTGGAGACGATCGGGTGAGTTTAGGGTGGTTTTGGGGGGAAATTCATGGTATTGGGGTTTTCTCTTCTGATCCAGTTCTTTTTTGGCGTGTTTTTGATGTGTTTTTGGGTCTCCGTTGGGTTTTAGTTGGGTTCTTGTTGGTCATCATGTTGGAAAATTGTAAATTGTGGGTTTTGGAGAATATCAGGTAGGTTTAGGGTGGTTTTGGGGTGGATCTATGGTTTTGGGGTTTTCTTCTGTTTTTTTTTTTTTTTTTTTTTTTTTTTTTTTGTGGTGATCGTGTTCTTTTTTGGGGTGTTTTTGACGTGTTTTGGGGTCTCCGTTGCGTTTTACTTGGCTTCTTATTAGTCATCATGGTGGAAAAGTGTAAATTGTGGGTTTTGGAGAACATCAGGTAGGTTTAGGGGGACCTTCGGGGTGGATCTATGGCTTTTGGTATTTTCTTGTGTTTTCTGGGGTGATCGTGTTCTTTTTTGGCGTGTTTTTGACGTGTTTTGTGGTCTCCCTTGGGTTTTAGTTGGCTTCTTATTGGTCTTCATGTTGGAATAGTTTACATTGTGGGTTTTGGAGAACATCAGGTAGGTTTAGGGGGATATTTGGGGTGGATCTATGGCTTTTGGGATTATCTTCCAGGTTTGGGGTTGATGGCGTTCTTGTTTGGGGTGTTTTTGAAGTGTTTTGTGGTCTCCATTGGATTTCGTTGGGTTCTCGTTGGTCTTTAAGTTCAATGGGAGTGGATTGTGGGTTTTGGAGAAGATCAAGAGAGTTTAGGGTGGTTTGGGGGGAAATTCATGGTATTGGGTTTTTTTCTTCTGATCCTGTTCTTTTTTGGCGTGTTTTTGACGTGTTTTGGGGTCTCCGCTGGGTTTTAGTTGGGTTTTGTTCGTAATCATGTTGGAAAATGGAAAATTCTGGGTTTTGGAGAACACCTGGTAGGTTTAGGATGGTTTTGGGATGGATCTATGTTTTTTTTTTTTTTTTTTTTTTCTGTTTTTTGGGGGGTTGATCCTGTTCTTTTTTGGGGTGTTTTTGACGTGTTTTGGGGTCTCCGCTGGGTTTTACTTGGCTTCTTATTGGTCATCATGGTGGAAAAGTGTAAATTGTGGGTTTTGGAGAACATCAGGTAGGTTTAGGGGGACTTTTGGGGTGGATCTATGGCTTTTGGGATTTTCTTTCGTTTTTGCGTGTGATCGTGTTCTTTTTGGGTTGTTTTTGACGTGTTTTGTGGTCTCCGTTGGGTTTTGTTGGGTTTTCCTTTGTCATCATGGTGGAAAAGTGTAAATTGTGGGTTTTGGAGATCATCATGTAGGTTTGGGGGGACTTTTGGGGTGGATCTATGGCTTTTGGGGTTTTCTTTCGTTTTTGGGGGTGATCCTGTTCTTGTTTGGGTTGTTTATGACGTTTTTTGGGGTCTCCGTTGGGTGTTGTTGGGTTCCTAATGGGTTTTATGGTGGTCGGGAGTGGACTTTGGGATTTGGAGAACATCAGGTAGGTTTAGGGGGACATTTGGGGTGGATCTATGGTTTTGGGGTATTTTCTTCCAGTTTTCTGGGGTGATCCTGTTCTTTTTTGTGGTGTTTTTGACGTGTTTTGTGGTCTCCGTTAGGTTTTGTTGGGTTCTTGTATTCATCATGGTGAATGGGAGTGAAATGTGGGATTTGGAGAAGATCAGGTGGGTTTAGGGTGGCTTTGTGGGGAAATTCATGGTTTTTGTTTTTTTTTTTTCTTCTTATCCAGTTCTTTTTTGTGGTGTTTTTAACGTTTTTTGGGGTCTCCGTTGGGTTTCGTTGGGTTTTCCGTTGTCATCATGGTGGAAAATGGTAAATTGTGGGTTTTGGAGAACATCAGGTAGGTTTAGGGGGCCTTTTGGGGTGGATCTATGTCTTTTGGGGTTTACTTCTGTTATTTTGGGATGATCCTGTTCTTTTTTGGGGTGTTTATGCCGTGTTTTGGTGTCTCCGTTGGGCTTTGTTGGGTTCCTAATGGGTTTTATGGTGGTTGGGAGTGGACTTTGGGTTTTGGAGAACATCAGTGTGGTGTTTTTACCGTGCTGGGCAGCTAAACCCCACAACCGCTCTCTCACTCCCCCTCCTTTAGATGAGGAGGGGGAGAAGTAAAGCAAAGAACAACTCACGGGTTGAGATAAGGATAATTATTTAAAGGGAAATAATTATAATAATTAAATAAAGACTACCATGACCTAAACAATTTAACTAAGGGGAAGTAAAAGGGAAAAGGGGAACAAGGGAGGAAAACAAACAAACAAAATAAATGAAAGCTATATGGAAGTGCAGAGGAAAGAAATTACTCTCTACTTCCCACAAATGAGCGATGATTGACCACGTCCTTGAAGCAAGGCCTCAACGCACGCAGCCGGTGTTCGAGAGGAGGACCGAGGTCTTCTCAACGAGAGCCCACCCCTCCCCTCTTCTTCCTGTTTCCTCCTTTTATTGCTGAGTGTGACACCACATGGTATGGAATATCCCTTTGATTGGTTTAGGTCAGCTGCCATAGTGATGTTTCTCTCCTCACTTTTTGCCCACCCCCTAGGAGGGTTAGAGAAAGGCCCAATGCTGTGCCACTGCTGCTCAGCAGTAGACACAACACTGGTGTGATAACACTGCTGTTCCTGCTACAAGTACAGAGTACGGCACTGTATGGGCTGCTGCCGGGAAAGTTAACATTCCAGCCAGACCCAGTACAATCAGGTAGGTTTAGGGTGGTTTTGGGGTGGATCTATGATTTTGGGGATTTTCTTTCGTTTTTGGGCGTGATCCTATTCTTTTTGGGGGTGTTTGTGACGTGTTTTATGGTCTCCGTTGGGTTTTGTTGCGTTTTCCGTTGTCATCGTGGTGGAAAATGGTAAATTGCGATTTTTGGAGAACTTCAGGTAGGTTTAGGGGGACTTCTGGGGTGGATTCATGGTATTTGAGTTTTTCTTCTGTTTTTTGGGGTGATCCTGTTCTTTTCTGGGGTATTTTTGACGTGTTTTTGGGTCTCCGTTGGGTTTCGTTGTGTTGTCAGTCGTCGTTAAGTTCAATGGGAGTGGATTGTGGGGTTTGGAGACGATCAGGTGAGTTTAGGGTGGTTTTGGGGGGAAATTCATGGTATTGGGGTTTTCTCTTCTGATCCAGTTCTTTTTTGGCGTGTTTTTGATGTGTTTTTGGGTCTCCGTTGGGTTTTAGTTGGGTTCTTGTTGGTCATCATGTTGGAAAATTGTAAATTGTGGGTTTTGGAGAATATCAGGTAGGTTTAGGGTGGTTTTGGGGTGGATCTATGGTTTTGGGGTTTTCTTCTGTTTTTTTTTTTTTTTTTTTTTTTTTTTTTTTTTGTGGTGATCGTGTTCTTTTTTGGGGTGTTTTTGACGTGTTTTGGGGTCTCCGTTGCGTTTTACTTGGCTTCTTATTAGTCATCATGGTGGAAAAGTTTAAATTTCAGGTTTTGGAGAACATCAGGTAGGTTTAGGGGGACCTTCGGGGTGGATCTATGGCTTTTGGTATTTTCTTGTGTTTTCTGGGGTGATCGTGTTCTTTTTTGGCGTGTTTTTGACGTGTTTTGTGGTCTCCCTTGGGTTTTAGTTGGCTTCTTATTGGTCTTCATGTTGGAATAGTTTAAATTGTGGGTTTCGGAGAACATCAGGTAGGTTTAGGGGGATATTTGGGGTGGATCTATGGCTTTTGGGATTATCTTCCAGGTTTGGGGTTGATGGCGTTCTTGTTTGGGGTGTTTTTGAAGTGTTTTGTGGTCTCCATGGGATTTCGTTGGGTTCTCGTTGGTCGTTAAGTTCAATGGGAGTGGATTGTGGGTTTTGGAGAAGATCAAGAGAGTTTAGGGTGGTTTGGGGGGAAATTCATGGTATTGGGTTTTTTTCTTCTGATCCTGTTCTTTTTTGGCGTGTTTTTGACGTGTTTTTGGGTCTCCGTTGGGTTTTAGTTGGGTTTTGTTCGTAATCATGTTGGAAAATGGAAAATTCTGGGTTTTGGAGAACACCTGGTAGGTTTAGGATGGTTTTGGGATGGATCTATGGTTTTGTTTTTTTTTTTTTCTGTTTTTTTGGGGGGTTGATCCTGTTCTTTTTTGGGGTGTTTTTGACGTGTTTTGGGGTCTCCGCTGGGTTTCGTTGGGTTTTCCTTTGTCATCATGGTGGAAAAGTGTAAATTGTGGGTTTTGGAGAACATCAGGTAGGTTAAGGGGGACTTTTGGGGTGGATCTATGGCTTTTGGGATTATCTTTCTGGTTTGGGGTTGATCGCGTTCTTGTTTGGGGTGTTTTTGAAGTGTTTTGTGGTCTCCATTGGATTTCGTTGGGTTCTCGTTGGTCGTTAAGTTCAATGGGAGTGGATTGTGGGTTTTGGAGAAGATCAAGTGAGTTTAGGGTGGTTTGAAGGGAAATTCATGGTATTGGGGTTTTTTCTTCTGATCCAGTTCTTTTTAGGCGTGTTTTTGATGTGTTTTGGGGTCTCCGCTGGGTTTTAGTTGGGTTTTGTTCGTAATCATGTTGGAAAATGGAAAATTCTGGGTTTTGGAGAACACCTGGTAGGTTTAGGATGGTTTTGGGATGGATCTATGGTTGTTTTTTTTTTTTTTTTCTGTTTTTTGGGGGGTTGATCCTGTTCTTTTTTGGGGTGTTTTTGACGTGTTTTGGGGTCTCCGCTGGGTTTTACTTTGCTTCTTATTGGTCATCATGGTGGAAAAGTGTAAATTGTGGGTTTTGGAGAACATCAGGTAGGTTTAGGGGGACTTTTGGGGTGGATCTATGGCTTTTGGGATTTTCTTTCGTTTTTGCGTGTGATCGTGTTCTTTTTGGGTTGTTTTTGACGTGTTTTGTGGTCTCCGTTGGGTTTTGTTGGGTTTTCCTTTGTCATCATGGTGGAAAAGTGTAAATTGTGGGTTTTGGAGATCATCATGTAGGTTTGGGGGGACTTTTGGGGTGGATCTATGGCTTTTGGGGTTTTCTTTCGTTTTTGGGGGTGATCCTGTTCTTGTTTGGGTTGTTTATGACGTTTTTTGGGGTCTCCGTTGGGTGTTGTTGGGTTCCTAATGGGTTTTATGGTGGTCGGGAGTGGACTTTGGGATTTGGAGAACATCAGGTAGGTTTAGGGGGACATTTGGGGTGGATCTATGGTTTTGGGGTATTTTCTTCCAGTTTTCTGGGGTGATCCTGTTCTTTTTTGTGGTGTTTTTGACGTGTTTTGTGGTCTCCGTTAGGTTTTGTTGGGTTCTTGTATTCATCATGGTGAATGGGAGTGAAATGTGGGATTTGGAGAAGATCAGGTGGGTTTAGGGTGGCTTTGTGGGGAAATTCATGGTTTTTGTTTTTTTTTTTTTCTTCTTATCCAGTTCTTTTTTGTGGTGTTTTTAACGTTTTTTGGGGTCTCCGTTGGGTTTCGTTGGGTTTTCCGTTGTCATCATGGTGGAAAATGGTAAATTGTGGGTTTTGGAGAACATCAGGTAGGTTTAGGGGGCCTTTTGGGGGTGGATCTATGTCTTTTGGGGTTTACTTCTGTTATTTTGGGATGATCCTGTTCTTTTTTGGGGTGTTTATGCCGTGTTTTGGTGTCTCCGTTGGGCTTTGTTGGGTTCCTAATGGGTTTTATGGTGGTTGGGAGTGGACTTTGGGTTTTGGAGAACATCAGTGTGGTGTTTTTACCGTGCTGGGCAGCTAAACCCCACAACCGCTCTCTCACTCCCCCTCCTTTAGATGAGGAGGGGGAGAAGTAAAGCAAAGAACAACTCACGGGTTGAGATAAGGATAATTATTTAAAGGGAAATAATTATAATAATTAAATAAAGACTACCATGAACTAAACAATTTAACTAAGGGGAAGTAAAAGGGAAAAGGGGAACAAGGGAGGAAAACAAACAAACAAAATAAATGAAAGCTATATGGAAGTGCAGAGGAAAGAAATTACTCTCTACTTCCCACAAATGAGCGATGATTGACCACGTCCTTGAAGCAAGGCCTCAACGCACGCAGCCGGTGTTCGAGAGGAGGACCGAGGTCTTCTCAATGAGAGCCCACCCCTCCCCTCTTCTTCCTGTTTCCTCCTTTTATTGCTGAGTGTGACACCACATGGTATGGAATATCCCTTTGATTGGTTTAGGTCAGCTGCCATAGTGATGTTTCTCTCCTCACTTTTTGCCCACCCCCTAGGAGGGTTAGAGAAAGGCCCAATGCTGTGCCACTGCTGCTCAGCAGTAGACACAACACTGGTGTGATAACACTGCTGTTCCAGCTACAAGTACAGAGTACGGCACTGTATGGGCTGCTGCCGGGAAAGTTAACATTCCAGCCAGACCCAGTACAATCAGGTAGGTTTAGGGTGGTTTTGGGGTGGATCTATGATTTTGGGGATTTTCTTTCGTTTTTGGGCGTGATCCTATTCTTTTTGGGGGTGTTTGTGACGTGTTTTATGGTCTCTGTTGGGTTTTGTTGCGTTTTCCGTTGTCATCGTGGTGGAAAATGGTAAATTGCGATTTTTGGAGAACTTCAGGTAGGTTTAGGGGGACTTCTGGGGTGGATTCATGGTATTTGAGTTTTTCTTCTGTTTTTTGGGGTGATCCTGTTCTTTTCTGGGGTGTTTTTGACGTGTTTTTGGGTCTCCGTTGGGTTTCGTTGTGTTGTCAGTCGTCGTTAAGTTCAATGGGAGTGGATTGTGGGGTTTGGAGACGATCAGGTGAGTTTAGGGTGGTTTTGGGGGGAAATTCATGGTATTGGGGTTTTCTCTTCTGATCCAGTTCTTTTTTGGCGTGTTTTTGATGTGTTTTTGGGTCTCCGTTGGGTTTTAGTTGGGTTCTTGTTGGTCATCATGTTGGAAAATTGTAAATTGTGGGTTTTGGAGAATATCAGGTAGGTTTAGGGTGGTTTTGGGGTGGATCTATGGTTTTGGGGTTTTCTTCTGTTTTTTTTTTTTTTTGTTTTTTTTTTTTTTTTTTTTTGTGGTGATCGTGTTCTTTTTTGGGGTGTTTTTGACGTGTTTTGGGGTCTCCGTTGCGTTTTACTTGGCTTCTTATTAGTCATCATGGTGGAAAAGTGTAAATTGTGGGTTTTGGAGAACATCAGGTAGGTTTAGGGGGACCTTCGGGGTGGATCTATGGCTTTTGGTATTTTCTTGTGTTTTCTGGGGTGATCGTGTTCTTTTTTGGCGTGTTTTTGACGTGTTTTGTGGTCTCCCTTGGGTTTTAGTTGGCTTCTTATTGGTCTTCATGTTGGAATAGTTTAAATTGTGGGTTTCGGAGAACATCAGGTAGGTTTAGGGGGATATTTGGGGTGGATCTATGGCTTTTGGGATTATCTTCCAGGTTTGGGGTTGATGGCGTTCTTGTTTGGGGTGTTTTTGAAGTGTTTTGTGGTCTCCATTGGATTTCGTTGGGTTCTCGTTGGTCTTTAAGTTCAATGGGAGTGGATTGTGGGTTTTGGAGAAGATCAAGAGAGTTTAGGGTGGTTTGGGGGGAAATTCATGGTATTGGGTTTTTTTCTTCTGATCCTGTTCTTTTTTGGGCGTGTTTTTGACGTGTTTTTGGGTCTCCGTTGGGTTTTAGTTGGGTTTTGTTCGTAATCATGTTGGAAAATGGAAAATTCTGGGTTTTGGAGAACACCTGGTAGGTTTAGGATGGTTTTGGGATGGATCTATGGTTTTGGTTTTTTTTTTTTTTCTGTTTTTTTGGGGGGTTGATCCTGTTCTTTTTTTGGGGTGTTTTTGACGTGTTTTGGGGTCTCCGCTGGGTTTCGTTGGGTTTTCCTTTGTCATCATGGTGGAAAAGTGTAAATTGTGGGTTTTGGAGTACATCAGGTAGGTTAAGGGGGACTTTTGGGGTGGATCTATGGCTTTTGGGATTATCTTTCTGGTTTGGGGTTGATCACGTTCTTGTTTGGGGTGTTTTTGAAGTGTTTTGTGGTCTCCATTGGATTTCGTTGGGTTCTCGTTGATCGTTAAGTTCAATGGGAGTGGATTGTGGGTTTTGGAGAAGATCAAGTGAGTTTAGGGTGGTTTGAAGGGAAATTCATGGTATTGGGGTTTTTTCTTCTGATCCAGTTCTTTTTGGGCGTTTTTTTTGACGTGTTTTGGCGTCTCCGCTGGGTTTTAGTTGGGTTTTGTTCGTAATCATGTTGGAAAATGGAAAATTCTGGGTTTTGGAGAACACCTGGTAGGTTTAGGATGGTTTTGGGATGGATCTATGGTTTTGTTTTGTTTTTTTTTTCTGTTTTTTGGGGGGTTGATCCTGTTCTTTTTTGGGGTGTTTTTGACGTGTTTTGGGGTCTCCGCTGGGTTTTACTTGGCTTCTTATTGGTCATCATGGTGGAAAAGTGTAAATTGTGGGTTTTGGAGAACATCAGGTAGGTTTAGGGGGAATTTTGCGGTGGATCTATGGCTTTTGGGATTTTCTTTCGTTTTTGCGTGTGATCGTGTTCTTTTTTGGGTTGTTTTTGACGTGTTTTGTGGTCTCCTTTGGGTTTTGTTGGGTTTTCCTTTGTCATCATGGTGGAAAAGTGTAAATTGTGGGTTTTGGAGATCATCATGTAGGTTTGGGGGGACTTTTGGGGTGGATCTATGGCTTTTGGGGTTTTCTTTCGTTTTTGGGGGTGATCCTGTTCTTGTTTGGGTTGTTTATGACGTTTTTTGGGGTCTCCGTTGGGTGTTGTTGGGTTCCTAATGGGTTTTATGGTGGTCGGGAGTGGACTTTGGGATTTGGAGAACATCAGGTAGGTTTAGGGGGACATTTGGGGTGGATCTATGGTTTTGGGGTATTTTCTTCCAGTTTTCTGGGGTGATCCTGTTCTTTTTTGTGGTGTTTTTGACGTGTTTTGTGGTCTCCGTTAGGTTTTGTTGGGTTCTTGTATTCATCATGGTGAATGGGAGTGAAATGTGGGATTTGGAGAAGATCAGGTGGGTTTAGGGTGGCTTTGTGGGGAAATTCATGGTTTTTGTTTTTTTTTTTTTCTTCTTATCCAGTTCTTTTTTGTGGTGTTTTTAACGTTTTTTGGGGTCTCCGTTGGGTTTCGTTGGGTTTTCCGTTGTCATCATGGTGGAAAATGGTAAATTGTGGGTTTTGGAGAACATCAGGTAGGTTTAGGGGGACCTTCGGGGTGGATCTATGGCTTTTGGTATTTTCTTGTGTTTTCTGGGGTGATCGTGTTCTTTTTTGGCGTGTTTTTGACGTGTTTTGTGGTCTCCCTTGGGTTTTAGTTGGCTTCTTATTGGTCTTCATGTTGGAATAGTTTAAATTGTGGGTTTTGGAGAACATCAGGTAGGTTTAGGGGGATATTTGGGGTGGATCTATGGCTTTTGGGATTATCTTCCAGGTTTGGGGTTGATGGCGTTCTTGTTTGGGGTGTTTTTGAAGTGTTTTGTGGTCTCCATTGGATTTCGTTGGGTTCTCGTTGGTCGTTAAGTTCAATGGGAGTGGATTGTGGGTTTTGGAGAATATCAAGAGAGTTTAGGGTGGTTTGGGGGGAAATTCATGGTATTGGGTTTTTTTCTTCTGATCCTGTTCTTTTTTGGCGTGTTTTTGACGTGTTTTTGGGTCTCCGTTGGGTTTTAGTTGGGTTTTGTTCGTAATCATGTTGGAAAATGGAAAATTCTGGGTTTTGCAGAACACCTGGTAGGTTTAGGATGGTTTTGGGATGGATCTATGGTTTTGTTTTTTTTTTTTCTGTTTTTTTGGGGGGTTGATCCTGTTCTTTTTTGGGGTGTTTTTGACGTGTTTTGGGGTCTCCACTGGGTTTCGTTGGGTTTTCCTTTGTCATCATGGTGGAAAAGTGTAAATTGTGGGTTTTGGAGAATATCAGGTAGGTTTAGGGTGGTTTTGGGGTGGTTCTATGGTTTTGGGGTTTTCTTCTGTTTTTTTTTTTTTTTTTTTTTTTTTTTGTGGTGATCGTGTTCTTTTTTGGGGTGTTTTTGACGTGTTTTGGGGTCTCCGTTGCGTTTTACTTGGCTTCTTATTAGTCATCATGGTGGAAAAGTGTAAATTGTGGGTTTTGGAGAACATCAGGTAGGTTTAGGGGGACCTTCGGGGTGGATCTATGGCTTTTGGTATTTTCTTGTGTTTTCTGGGGTGATCGTGTTCTTTTTTGGCGTGTTTTTGACGTGTTTTGTGGTCTCCCTTGGGTTTTAGTTGGCTTCTTATTGGTCTTCATGTTGGAATAGTTTAAATTGTGGGTTTTGGAGAACATCAGGTAGGTTTAGGGGGATATTTGGGGTGGATCTATGGCTTTTGGGATTATCTTCCAGGTTTGGGGTTGATGGCGTTCTTGTTTGGGGTGTTTTTGAAGTGTTTTGTGGTCTCCATTGGATTTCGTTGGGTTCTCGTTGGTCTTTAAGTTCAATGGGAGTGGATTGTGGGTTTTGGACAAGATCAAGAGAGTTTAGGGTGGTTTGGGGGGAAATTCATGGTATTGGGTTTTTTTCTTCTGATCCTGTTCTTTTTTGGGCGTGTTTTTGACGTGTTTTTGGGTCTCCGTTGGGTTTTAGTTGGGTTTTGTTCGTAATCATGTTGGAAAATGGAAAATTCTGGGTTTTGGAGAACACCTGGTAGGTTTAGGATGGTTTTGGGATGGATCTATGGTTTTGTTTTTTTTTTTTTTTCTGTTTTTTTGGGGGGTTGATCCTGTTCTTTTTTTGGGGTGTTTTTGACGTGTTTTGGGGTCTCCGCTGGGTTTCGTTGGGTTTTCCTTTGTCATCATGGTGGAAAAGTGTAAATTGTGGGTTTTGGAGTACATCAGGTAGGTTAAGGGGGACTTTTGGGGTGGATCTATGGCTTTTGGGATTATCTTTCTGGTTTGGGGTTGATCACGTTCTTGTTTGGGGTGTTTTTGAAGTGTTTTGTGGTCTCCATTGGATTTCGTTGGGTTCTCGTTGATCGTTAAGTTCAATGGGAGTTGATTGTGGGTTTTGGAGAAGATCAAGTGAGTTTAGGGTGGTTTGAAGGGAAATTCATGGTATTGGGGTTTTTTCTTCTGATCCAGTTCTTTTTGGGCGGTTTTTTTGACGTGTTTTGGCGTCTCCGCTGGGTTTTAGTTGGGTTTTGTTCGTAATCATGTTGGAAAATGGAAAATTCTGGGTTTTGGAGAACACCTGGTAGGTTTAGGATGGTTTTGGGATGGATCTATGGTTTTGTTTTTTTTTTTTTCTGTTTTTTGGGGGGTTGATCCTGTTCTTTTTTGGGGTGTTTTTGACGTGTTTTGGGGTCTCCGCTGGGTTTTACTTGGCTTCTTATTGGTCATCATGGTGGAAAAGTGTAAATTGTGGGTTTTGGAGAACATCAGGTAGGTTTAGGGGGAATTTTGCGGTGGATCTATGGCTTTTGGGATTTTCTTTCGTTTTTGCGTGTGATCGTGTTCTTTTTTGGGTTGTTTTTGACGTGTTTTGTGGTCTCCGTTGGGTTTTGTTGGGTTTTCCTTTGTCATCATGGTGGAAAAGTGTAAATTGTGGGTTTTGGAGATCATCATGTATGTTTGGGGGGACTTTTGGGGTGGATCTATGGCTTTTGGGGTTTTCTTTCGTTTTTGGGGGTGATCCTGTTCTTGTTTGGGTTGTTTATGACGTTTTTTGGGGTCTCCGTTGGGTGTTGTTGGGTTCCTAATGGGTTTTATGGTGGTCGGGAGTGGACTTTGGGATTTGGAGAACATCAGGTAGGTTTAGGGGGCCTTTTGGGGTGGATCTATGTCTTTTGGGGTTTACTTCTGTTATTTTGGGATGATCCTGTTCTTTTTTGGGGTGTTTATGCCGTGTTTTGGTGTCTCCGTTGGGCTTTGTTGGGTTCCTAATGGGTTTTATGGTGGTTGGGAGTGGACTTTGGGTTTTGGAGAACATCAGTGTGGTGTTTTTACCGTGCTGGGCAGCTAAACCCCACAACCGCTCTCTCACTCCCCCTCCTTTAGATGAGGAGGGGGAGAAGTAAAGCAAAGAACAACTCACGGGTTGAGATAAGGATAATTATTTAAAGGGAAATAATTATAATAATTAAATAAAGACTACCATGAACTAAACAATTTAACTAAGGGGAAGTAAAAGGGAAAAGGGGAACAAGGGAGGAAAACAAACAAACAAAATAAATGAAAGCTATATGGAAGTGCAGAGGAAAGAAATTACTCTCTACTTCCCACAAATGAGCGATGATTGACCACGTCCTTGAAGCAAGGCCTCAACGCACGCAGCCGGTGTTCGAGAGGAGGACCGAGGTCTTCTCAACGAGAGCCCACCCCTCCCCTCTTCTTCCTGTTTCCTCCTTTTATTGCTGAGTGTGACACCACATGGTATGGAATATCCCTTTGATTGGTTTAGGTCAGCTGCCATAGTGATGTTTCTCTCCTCACTTTTTGCCCACCCCCTAGGAGGGTTAGAGAAAGGCCCAATGCTGTGCCACTGCTGCTCAGCAGTAGACACAACACTGGTGTGATAACACTGCTGTTCCAGCTACAAGTACAGAGTACGGCACTGTATGGGCTGCTGCCGGGAAAGTTAACATTCCAGCCAGACCCAGTACAATCAGGTAGGTTTAGGGTGGTTTTGGGGTGGATCTATGATTTTGGGGATTTTCTTTCGTTTTTGGGCGTGATCCTATTCTTTTTGGGGGTGTTTGTGACGTGTTTTATGGTCTCCGTTGGGTTTTGTTGCGTTTTCCGTTGTCATCGTGGTGGAAAATGGTAAATTGCGATTTTTGGAGAACTTCAGGTAGGTTTAGGGGGACTTCTGGGGTGGATTCATGGTATTTGAGTTTTTCTTCTGTTTTTTGGGGTGATCCTGTTCTTTTCTGGGGTGTTTTTGACGTGTTTTTGGGTCTCCGTTGGGTTTCGTTGTGTTGTCAGTCGTCGTTAAGTTCAATGGGAGTGGATTGTGGGGTTTGGAGACGATCAGGTGAGTTTAGGGTGGTTTTGGGGGGAAATTCATGGTATTGGGGTTTTCTCTTCTGATCCAGTTCTTTTTTGGCGTGTTTTTGATGTGTTTTTGGGTCTCCGTTGGGTTTTAGTTGGGTTCTTGTTGGTCATCATGTTGGAAAATTGTAAATTGTGGGTTTTGGAGAATATCAGGTAGGTTTAGGGTGGTTTTGGGGTGGATCTATGGTTTTGGGGTTTTCTTCTGTTTTTTTTTTTTTTTTTTTTTTTTTTTTTTTTGTGGTGTTCGTGTTCTTTTTTGGGGTGTTTTTGACGTGTTTTGGGGTCTCCGCTGGGTTTTGTTGGGTTTTCCTTTGTCATCATGGTGGAAAAGTGTAAATTGTGGGTTTTGGAGTACATCAGGTAGGTTAAGGGGGACTTTTGGGGTGGATCTATGGCTTTTGGGATTATCTTTCTGGTTTGGGGTTGATCACGTTCTTGTTTGGGGTGTTTTTGAAGTGTTTTGTGGTCTCCATTGGATTTCGTTGGGTTCTCGTTGATCGTTAAGTTCAATGGGAGTTGATTGTGGGTTTTGGAGAAGATCAAGTGAGTTTAGGGTGGTTTGAAGGGAAATTCATGGTATTGGGGTTTTTTCTTCTGATCCAGTTCTTTTTGGGCGGTTTTTTTGACGTGTTTTGGCGTCTCCGCTGGGTTTTAGTTGGGTTTTGTTCGTAATCATGTTGGAAAATGGAAAATTCTGGGTTTTGGAGAACACCTGGTAGGTTTAGGATGGTTTTGGGATGGATCTATGGTTTTGTTTTTTTTTTTTTTCTGTTTTTTGGGGGGTTGATCCTGTTCTTTTTTGGGGTGTTTTTGACGTGTTTTGGGGTCTCCGCTGGGTTTTACTTGGCTTCTTATTGGTCATCATGGTGGAAAAGTGTAAATTGTGGGTTTTGGAGAACATCAGGTAGGTTTAGGGGGACTTTTGGGGTGGATCTATGGCTTTTGGGATTTTCTTTCGTTTTTGCGTGTGATCGTGTTCTTTTTTGGGTTGTTTTTGACGTGTTTTGTGGTCTCCGTTGGGTTTTGTTGGGTTTTCCTTTGTCATCATGGTGGAAAAGTGTAAATTGTGGGTTTTGGAGATCATCATGTAGGTTTGGGGGGACTTTTGGGGTGGATCTATGGCTTTTGGGGTTTTCTTTCGTTTTTGGGGGTGATCCTGTTCTTGTTTGGGTTGTTTATGACGTTTTTTGGGGTCTCCGTTGGGTGTTGTTGGGTTCCTAATGGGTTTTATGGTGGTCGGGAGTGGACTTTGGGATTTGGAGAACATCAGGTAGGTTTAGGGGGACATTTGGGGTGGATCTATGGTTTTGGGGTATTTTCTTCCAGTTTTCTGGGGTGATCCTGTTCTTTTTTGTGGTGTTTTTGACGTGTTTTGTGGTCTCCGTTAGGTTTTGTTGGGTTCTTGTATTCATCATGGTGAATGGGAGTGAAATGTGGGATTTGGAGAAGATCAGGTGGGTTTAGGGTGGCTTTGTGGGGAAATTCATGGTTTTTGTTTTTTTTTTTTCTTCTTATCCAGTTCTTTTTTGTGGTGTTTTTAACGTTTTTTGGGGTCTCCGTTGGGTTTCGTTGGGTTTTCCGTTGTCATCATGGTGGAAAATGGTAAATTGTGGGTTTTGGAGAACATCAGGTAGGTTTAGGGGGCCTTTTGGGGTGGATCTATGTCTTTTGGGGTTTACTTCTGTTATTTTGGGATGATCCTGTTCTTTTTTGGGGTGTTTATGCCGTGTTTTGGTGTCTCCGTTGGGCTTTGTTGGGTTCCTAATGGGTTTTATGGTGGTTGGGAGTGGACTTTGGGTTTTGGAGAACATCAGTGTGGTGTTTTTACCGTGCTGGGCAGCTAAACCCCACAACCGCTCTCTCACTCCCCCTCCTTTAGATGAGGAGGGGGAGAAGTAAAGCAAAGAACAACTCACGGGTTGAGATAAGGATAATTATT
The DNA here is from genome assembly GCF_964211825.1 of Aythya ferina. NCBI lineage: Eukaryota > Metazoa > Chordata > Aves > Anseriformes > Anatidae > Aythya > Aythya ferina. Next base: position 152,105 of record NW_028181455.1, read on the forward strand.
TAAAGGGAAATAATTATAATAATTAAATAAAGACTACCATGAACTAAACAATTTAACTAAGGGGAAGTAAAAGGGAAAAGGGGAACAAGGGAGGAAAACAAACAAACAAAATAAATGAAAGCTATATGGAAGTGCAGAGGAAAGAAATTACTCTCTACTTCCCACAAATGAGCGATGATTGACCACGTCCTTGAAGCAAGGCCTCAACGCACGCAGCCGGTGTTCGAGAGGAGGACCGAGGTCTTCTCAACGAGAGCCCACCCCTCCCCTCTTCTTCCTGTTTCCTCCTTTTATTGCTGAGTGTGACACCACATGGTATGGAATATCCCTTTGATTGGTTTAGGTCAGCTGCCATAGTGATGTTTCTCTCCTCACTTTTTGCCCACCCCCTAGGAGGGTTAGAGAAAGGCCCAATGCTGTGCCACTGCTGCTCAGCAGTAGACACAACACTGGTGTGATAACACTGCTGTTCCAGCTACAAGTACAGAGTACGGCACTGTATGGGCTGCTGCCGGGAAAGTTAACATTCCAGCCAGACCCAGTACAATCAGGTAGGTTTAGGGTGGTTTTGGGGTGGATCTATGATTTTGGGGATTTTCTTTCGTTTTTGGGCGTGATCCTATTCTTTTTGGGGGTGTTTGTGACGTGTTTTATGGTCTCCGTTGGGTTTTGTTGCGTTTTCCGTTGTCATCGTGGTGGAAAATGGTAAATTGCGATTTTTGGAGAACTTCAGGTAGGTTTAGGGGGACTTCTGGGGTGGATTCATGGTATTTGAGTTTTTCTTCTGTTTTTTGGGGTGATCCTGTTCTTTTCTGGGGTATTTTTGACGTGTTTTTGGGTCTCCGTTGGGTTTCGTTGTGTTGTCAGTCGTCGTTAAGTTCAATGGGAGTGGATTGTGGGGTTTGGAGACGATCAGGTGAGTTTAGGGTGGTTTTGGGGGGAAATTCATGGTATTGGGGTTTTCTCTTCTGATCCAGTTCTTTTTTGGCGTGTTTTTGATGTGTTTTTGGGTCTCCGTTGGGTTTTAGTTGGGTTCTTGTTGGTCATCATGTTGGAAAATTGTAAATTGTGGGTTTTGGAGAATATCAGGTAGGTTTAGGGTGGTTTTGGGGTGGATCTATGGTTTTGGGGTTTTCTTTTTTTTTTTTTTTTTTTTTTTTGTGGTGATCGTTTTCTTTTTTGGGTTGTTTTTGACGTGTTTTGGGGTCTCCGTTGCGTTTTACTTGGCTTCTTATTAGTCATCATGGTGGAAAAGTGTAAATTGTGGGTTTTGGAGAACATCAGGTAGGTTTAGGGGGACCTTCGGGGTGGATCTATGGCTTTTGGTATTTTCTTGTGTTTTCTGGGGTGATCGTGTTCTTTTTTGGGGTGTTTTTGACGTGTTTTGTGGTCTCCGTTGCGTTTTACCTGGCTTCTTATTAGTCATCATGGAGGAAAAGTGTAAATTGTGGGTTTTGGAGAACATCAGGTAGGTTTAGGGGGACCTTCGGGATGGATCTATGGCTTTTGGGATTATCTTCCAGGTTTGGGGTTGATGGCGTTCTTGTTTGGGGTGTTTTTGAAGTGTTTTGTGGTCTCCATTGGATTTCGTTGGGTTCTCGTTGGTCTTTAAGTTCAATGGGAGTGGATTGTGGGTTTTGGAGAAGATCAAGAGAGTTTAGGGTGGTTTGGGGGGAAATTCATGGTATTGGGTTTTTTTCTTCTGATCCTGTTCTTTTTTGGCGTGTTTTTGACGTGTTTTTGGGTCTCCGTTGGGTTTTAGTTGGGTTTTGTTCGTAATCATGTTGGAAAATGGAAAATTCTGGGTTTTGGAGAACACCTGGTAGGTTTAGGATGGTTTTGGGATGGATCTATGGTTTTGTTTTTTTTTTTTCTGTTTTTTTGGGGGGTTGATCCTGTTCTTTTTTGGGGTGTTTTTGACGTGTTTTGGGGTCTCCGCTGGGTTTCGTTGGGTTTTCCTTTGTCATCATGGTGGAAAAGTGTAAATTGTGGGTTTTGGAGTACATCAGGTAGGTTAAGGGGGACTTTTGGGGTGGATCTATGGCTTTTGGGATTATCTTTCTGGTTTGGGGTTGATCGCGTTCTTGTTTGGGGTGTTTTTGAAGTGTTTTGTGGTCTCCATTGGATTTCGTTGGGTTCTCGTTGGTCGTTAAGTTCAATGGGAGTGGATTGTGGGTTTTGGAGAAGATCAAGTGAGTTTAGGGTGGTTTGAAGGGAAATTCATGGTATTGGGGTTTTTTCTTCTGATCCAGTTCTTTTTGGGCGTGTTTTTGATGTGTTTTGGGGTCTCCGCTGGGTTTTAGTTGGGTTTTGTTCGTAATCATGTTGGAAAATGGAAAATTCTGGGTTTTGGAGAACACCTGGTAGGTTTAGGATGGTTTTGGGATGGATCTATGGTTTTGTTTTTTTTTTTTTTTCTGTTTTTTGGGGGGTTGATCCTGTTCTTTTTTGGGTTGTTTTTGACGTGTTTTGTGGTCTCCGTTGGGTTTTGTTGGGTTTTCCTTTGTCATCATGGTGGAAAAGTGTAAATTGTGGGTTTTGGAGATCATCATGTAGGTTTGGGGGGACTTTTGGGGTGGATCTATGGCTTTTGGGGTTTTCTTTCGTTTTTGGGGGTGATCCTGTTCTTGTTTGGGTTGTTTATGACGTTTTTTGGGGTCTCCGTTGGGTGTTGTTGGGTTCCTAATGGGTTTTATGGTGGTCGGGAGTGGACTTTGGGATTTGGAGAACATCAGGTAGGTTTAGGGGGACATTTGGGGTGGATCTATGGTTTTGGGGTATTTTCTTCCAGTTTTCTGGGGTGATCCTGTTCTTTTTTGTGGTGTTTTTGACGTGTTTTGTGGTCTCCGTTAGGTTTTGTTGGGTTCTTGTATTCATCATGGTGAATGGGAGTGAAATGTGGGATTTGGAGAAGATCAGGTGGGTTTAGGGTGGCTTTGTGGGGAAATTCATGGTTTTTGTTTTTTTTTTTCTTCTTATCCAGTTCTTTTTTGTGGTGTTTTTAACGTTTTTTGGGGTCTCCGTTGGGTTTCGTTGGGTTTTCCATTGTCATCATGGTGGAAAATGGTAAATTGTGGGTTTTGGAGAACATCAGGTAGGTTTAGGGGGCCTTTTGGGGTGGATCTATGTCTTTTGGGGTTTACTTCTGTTATTTTGGGATGATCCTGTTCTTTTTTGGGGTGTTTATGCCGTGTTTTGGTGTCTCCGTTGGGCTTTGTTGGGTTCCTAATGGGTTTTATGGTGGTTGGGAGTGGACTTTGGGTTTTGGAGAACATCAGTGTGGTGTTTTTACCGTGCTGGGCAGCTAAACCCCACAACCGCTCTCTCACTCCCCCTCCTTTAGATGAGGAGGGGGAGAAGTAAAGCAAAGAACAACTCACGGGTTGAGATAAGGATAATTATTTAAAGGGAAATAATTATAATAATTAAATAAAGACTACCATGAACTAAACAATTTAACTAAGGGGAAGTAAAAGGGAAAAGGGGAACAAGGGAGGAAAACAAACAAACAAAATAAATGAAAGCTATATGGAAGTGCAGAGGAAAGAAATTACTCTCTACTTCCCACAAATGAGCGATGATTGACCACGTCCTTGAAGCAAGGCCTCAACGCACGCAGCCGGTGTTCGAGAGGAGGACCGAGGTCTTCTCAACGAGAGCCCACCCCTCCCCTCTTCTTCCTGTTTCCTCCTTTTATTGCTGAGTGTGACACCACATGGTATGGAATATCCCTTTGATTGGTTTAGGTCAGCTGCCATAGTGATGTTTCTCTCCTCACTTTTTGCCCACCCCCTAGGAGGGTTAGAGAAAGGCCCAATGCTGTGCCACTGCTGCTCAGCAGTAGACACAACACTGGTGTGATAACACTGCTGTTCCAGCTACAAGTACAGAGTACGGCACTGTATGGGCTGCTGCCGGGAAAGTTAACATTCCAGCCAGACCCAGTACAATCAGGTAGGTTTAGGGTGGTTTTGGGGTGGATCTATGATTTTGGGGATTTTCTTTCGTTTTTGGGCGTGATCCTATTCTTTTTGGGGGTGTTTGTGACGTGTTTTATGGTCTCCGTTGGGTTTTGTTGCGTTTTCCGTTGTCATCGTGGTGGAAAATGGTAAATTGCGATTTTTGGAGAACTTCAGGTAGGTTTAGGGGGACTTCTGGGGTGGATTCATGGTATTTGAGTTTTTCTTCTGTTTTTTGGGGTGATCCTGTTCTTTTCTGGGGTATTTTTGACGTGTTTTTGGGTCTCCGTTGGGTTTCGTTGTGTTGTCAGTCGTCGTTAAGTTCAATGGGAGTGGATTGTGGGGTTTGGAGACGATCAGGTGAGTTTAGGGTGGTTTTGGGGGGAAATTCATGGTATTGGGGTTTTCTCTTCTGATCCAGTTCTTTTTTGGCGTGTTTTTGATGTGTTTTTGGGTCTCCGTTGGGTTTTAGTTGGGTTCTTGTTGGTCATCATGTTGGAAAATTGTAAATTGTGGGTTTTGGAGAATATCAGGTAGGTTTAGGGTGGTTTTGGGGTGGATCTATGGTTTTGGGGTTTTCTTCTGTTTTTTTTTTTTTTTTTTTTTTTTTTTGTGGTGATCGTGTTCTTTTTTGGGGTGTTTTTGACGTGTTTTGGGGTCTCCGTTGCGTTTTACTTGGCTTCTTATTAGTCATCATGGTGGAAAAGTGTAAATTGTGGGTTTTGGAGAACATCAGGTAGGTTTAGGGGGACCTTCGGGGTGGATCTATGGCTTTTGGTATTTTCTTGTGTTTTCTGGGGTGATCGTGTTCTTTTTTGGCGTGTTTTTGACGTGTTTTGTGGTCTCCCTTGGGTTTTAGTTGGCTTCTTATTGGTCTTCATGTTGGAATAGTTTAAATTGTGGGTTTCGGAGAACATCAGGTAGGTTTAGGGGGATATTTGGGGTGGATCTATGGCTTTTGGGATTATCTTCCAGGTTTGGGGTTGATGGCGTTCTTGTTTGGGGTGTTTTTGAAGTGTTTTGTGGTCTCCATGGGATTTCGTTGGGTTCTCGTTGGTCGTTAAGTTCAATGGGAGTGGATTGTGGGTTTTGGAGAAGATCAAGAGAGTTTAGGGTGGTTTGGGGGGAAATTCATGGTATTGGGTTTTTTTCTTCTGATCCTGTTCTTTTTTGGCGTGTTTTTGACGTGTTTTTGGGTCTCCGTTGGGTTTTAGTTGGGTTTTGTTCGTAATCATGTTGGAAAATGGAAAATTCTGGGTTTTGGAGAACACCTGGTAGGTTTAGGATGGTTTTGGGATGGATCTATGGTTTTGTTTTTTTTTTTTTCTGTTTTTTTGGGGGGTTGATCCTGTTCTTTTTTGGGGTGTTTTTGACGTGTTTTGGGGTCTCCGCTGGGTTTCGTTGGGTTTTCCTTTGTCATCATGGTGGAAAAGTGTAAATTGTGGGTTTTGGAGAACATCAGGTAGGTTAAGGGGGACTTTTGGGGTGGATCTATGGCTTTTGGGATTATCTTTCTGGTTTGGGGTTGATCGCGTTCTTGTTTGGGGTGTTTTTGAAGTGTTTTGTGGTCTCCATTGGATTTCGTTGGGTTCTCGTTGGTCGTTAAGTTCAATGGGAGTGGATTGTGGGTTTTGGAGAAGATCAAGTGAGTTTAGGGTGGTTTGAAGGGAAATTCATGGTATTGGGGTTTTTTCTTCTGATCCTGTTCTTTTTGGGCGTGTTTTTGATGTGTTTTGGGGTCTCCGCTGGGTTTTAGTTGGGTTTTGTTCGTAATCATGTTGGAAAATGGAAAATTCTGGGTTTTGGAGAACACCTGGTAGGTTTAGGATGGTTTTGGGATGGATCTATGGTTTTTTTTTTTTTTTTTTCTGTTTTTTGGGGGGTTGATCCTGTTCTTTTTTGGGGTGTTTTTGACATGTTTTGGGGTCTCCGCTGGGTTTTACTTTGCTTCTTATTGGTCATCATGGTGGAAAAGTGTAAATTGTGGGTTTTGGAGAACATCAGGTAGGTTTAGGGGGACTTTTGGGGTGGATCTATGGCTTTTGGGATTTTCTTTCGTTTTTGCGTGTGATCGTGTTCTTTTTGGGTTGTTTTTGACGTGTTTTGTGGTCTCCGTTGGGTTTTGTTGGGTTTTCCTTTGTCATCATGGTGGAAAAGTGTAAATTGTGGGTTTTGGAGATCATCATGTAGGTTTGGGGGGACTTTTGGGGTGGATCTATGGCTTTTGGGGTTTTCTTTCGTTTTTGGGGGTGATCCTGTTCTTGTTTGGGTTGTTTATGACGTTTTTTGGGGTCTCCGTTGGGTGTTGTTGGGTTCCTAATGGGTTTTATGGTGGTCGGGAGTGGACTTTGGGATTTGGAGAACATCAGGTAGGTTTAGGGGGACATTTGGGGTGGATCTATGGTTTTGGGGTATTTTCTTCCAGTTTTCTGGGGTGATCCTGTTCTTTTTTGTGGTGTTTTTGACGTGTTTTGTGGTCTCCGTTAGGTTTTGTTGGGTTCTTGTATTCATCATGGTGAATGGGAGTGAAATGTGGGATTTGGAGAAGATCAGGTGGGTTTAGGGTGGCTTTGTGGGGAAATTCATGGTTTTTGTTTTTTTTTTTTCTTCTTATCCAGTTCTTTTTTGTGGTGTTTTTAACGTTTTTTGGGGTCTCCGTTGGGTTTCGTTGGGTTTTCCGTTGTCATCATGGTGGAAAATGGTAAATTGTGGGTTTTGGAGAACATCAGGTAGGTTTAGGGGGCCTTTTGGGGGTGGATCTATGTCTTTTGGGGTTTACTTCTGTTATTTTGGGATGATCCTGTTCTTTTTTGGGGTGTTTATGCCGTGTTTTGGTGTCTCCGTTGGGCTTTGTTGGGTTCCTAATGGGTTTTATGGTGGTTGGGAGTGGACTTTGGGTTTTGGAGAACATCAGTGTGGTGTTTTTACCGTGCTGGGCAGCTAAACCCCACAACCGCTCTCTCACTCCCCCTCCTTTAGATGAGGAGGGGGAGAAGTAAAGCAAAGAACAACTCACGGGTTGAGATAAGGATAATTATTTAAAGGGAAATAATTATAATAATTAAATAAAGACTACCATGAACTAAACAATTTAACTAAGGGGAAGTAAAAGGGAAAAGGGGAACAAGGGAGGAAAACAAACAAACAAAATAAATGAAAGCTATATGGAAGTGCAGAGGAAAGAAATTACTCTCTACTTCCCACAAATGAGCGATGATTGACCACGTCCTTGAAGCAAGGCCTCAACGCACGCAGCCGGTGTTCGAGAGGAGGACCGAGGTCTTCTCAACGAGAGCCCACCCCTCCCCTCTTCTTCCTGTTTCCTCCTTTTATTGCTGAGTGTGACACCACATGGTATGGAATATCCCTTTGATTGGTTTAGGTCAGCTGCCATAGTGATGTTTCTCTCCTCACTTTTTGCCCACCCCCTAGGAGGGTTAGAGAAAGGCCCAATGCTGTGCCACTGCTGCTCAGCAGTAGACACAACACTGGTGTGATAACACTGCTGTTCCAGCTACAAGTACAGAGTACGGCACTGTATGGGCTGCTGCCGGGAAAGTTAACATTCCAGCCAGACCCAGTACAATCAGGTAGGTTTAGGGTGGTTTTGGGGTGGATCTATGATTTTGGGGATTTTCTTTCGTTTTTGGGCGTGATCCTATTCTTTTTGGGGGTGTTTGTGACGTGTTTTATGGTCTCCGTTGGGTTTTGTTGCGTTTTCCGTTGTCATCGTGGTGGAAAATGGTAAATTGCGATTTTTGGAGAACTTCAGGTAGGTTTAGGGGGACTTCTGGGGTGGATTCATGGTATTTGAGTTTTTCTTCTGTTTTTTGGGGTGATCCTGTTCTTTTCTGGGGTGTTTTTGACGTGTTTTTGGGTCTCCGTTGGGTTTCGTTGTGTTGTCAGTCGTCGTTAAGTTCAATGGGAGTGGATTGTGGGGTTTGGAGACGATCAGGTGAGTTTAGGGTGGTTTTGGGGGGAAATTCATGGTATTGGGGTTTTCTCTTCTGATCCAGTTCTTTTTTGGCGTGTTTTTGATGTGTTTTTGGGTCTCCGTTGGGTTTTAGTTGGGTTCTTGTTGGTCATCATGTTGGAAAATTGTAAATTGTGGGTTTTGGAGAATATCAGGTAGGTTTAGGGTGGTTTTGGGGTGGATCTATGGTTTTGGGGTTTTCTTCTGTTTTTTTTTTTTTTTTTTTTTTTTTTTTTTTTTTTTGTGGTGATCGTGTTCTTTTTTGGGGTGTTTTTGACGTGTTTTGGGGTCTCCGTTGCGTTTTACTTGGCTTCTTATTAGTCATCATGGTGGAAAAGTGTAAATTGTGGGTTTTGGAGAACATCAGGTAGGTTTAGGGGGACCTTCGGGGTGGATCTATGGCTTTTGGTATTTTCTTGTGTTTTCTGGGGTGATCGTGTTCTTTTTTGGCGTGTTTTTGACGTGTTTTGTGGTCTCCCTTGGGTTTTAGTTGGCTTCTTATTGGTCTTCATGTTGGAATAGTTTAAATTGTGGGTTTTGGAGAACATCAGGTAGGTTTAGGGGGATATTTGGGGTGGATCTATGGCTTTTGGGATTATCTTCCAGGTTTGGGGTTGATGGCGTTCTTGTTTGGGGTGTTTTTGAAGTGTTTTGTGGTCTCCATTGGATTTCGTTGGGTTCTCGTTGGTCTTTAAGTTCAATGGGAGTGGATTGTGGGTTTTGGACAAGATCAAGAGAGTTTAGGGTGGTTTGGGGGGAAATTCATGGTATTGGGTTTTTTTCTTCTGATCCTGTTCTTTTTTGGGCGTGTTTTTGACGTGTTTTTGGGTCTCCGTTGGGTTTTAGTTGGGTTTTGTTCGTAATCATGTTGGAAAATGGAAAATTCTGGGTTTTGGAGAACACCTGGTAGGTTTAGGATGGTTTTGGGATGGATCTATGGTTTTGTTTTTTTTTTTTTTTCTGTTTTTTTGGGGGGTTGATCCTGTTCTTTTTTTGGGGTGTTTTTGACGTGTTTTGGGGTCTCCGCTGGGTTTCGTTGGGTTTTCCTTTGTCATCATGGTGGAAAAGTGTAAATTGTGGGTTTTGGAGTACATCAGGTAGGTTAAGGGGGACTTTTGGGGTGGATCTATGGCTTTTGGGATTATCTTTCTGGTTTGGGGTTGATCACGTTCTTGTTTGGGGTGTTTTTGAAGTGTTTTGTGGTCTCCATTGGATTTCGTTGGGTTCTCGTTGATCGTTAAGTTCAATGGGAGTTGATTGTGGGTTTTGGAGAAGATCAAGTGAGTTTAGGGTGGTTTGAAGGGAAATTCATGGTATTGGGTTTTTTTCTTCTGATCCAGTTCTTTTTGGGCGTTTTTTTTGACGTGTTTTGGCGTCTCCGCTGGGTTTTAGTTGGGTTTTGTTCGTAATCATGTTGGAAAATGGAAAATTCTGGGTTTTGGAGAACACCTGGTAGGTTTAGGATGGTTTTGGGATGGATCTATGGTTTTGTTTTTTTTTTTTTTTCTGTTTTTTGGGGGGTTGATCCTGTTCTTTTTTGGGGTGTTTTTGACGTGTTTTGGGGTCTCCGCTGGGTTTTACTTGGCTTCTTATTGGTCATCATGGTGGAAAAGTGTAAATTGTGGGTTTTGGAGAACATCAGGTAGGTTTAGGGGGAATTTTGCGGTGGATCTATGGCTTTTGGGATTTTCTTTCGTTTTTGCGTGTGATCGTGTTCTTTTTTGGGTTGTTTTTGACGTGTTTTGTGGTCTCCGTTGGGTTTTGTTGGGTTTTCCTTTGTCATCATGGTGGAAAAGTGTAAATTGTGGGTTTTGGAGATCATCATGTAGGTTTGGGGGGACTTTTGGGGTGGATCTATGGCTTTTGGGGTTTTCTTTCGTTTTTGGGGGTGATCCTGTTCTTGTTTGGGTTGTTTATGACGTTTTTTGGGGTCTCCGTTGGGTGTTGTTGGGTTCCTAATGGGTTTTATGGTGGTCGGGAGTGGACTTTGGGATTTGGAGAACATCAGGTAGGTTTAGGGGGCCTTTTGGGGTGGATCTATGTCTTTTGGGGTTTACTTCTGTTATTTTGGGATGATCCTGTTCTTTTTTGGGGTGTTTATGCCGTGTTTTGGTGTCTCCGTTGGGCTTTGTTGGGTTCCTAATGGGTTTTATGGTGGTTGGGAGTGGACTTTGGGTTTTGGAGAACATCAGTGTGGTGTTTTTACCGTGCTGGGCAGCTAAACCCCACAACCGCTCTCTCACTCCCCCTCCTTTAGATGAGGAGGGGGAGAAGTAAAGCAAAGAACAACTCACGGGTTGAGATAAGGATAATTATTTAAAGGGAAATAATTATAATAATTAAATAAAGACTACCATGAACTAAACAATTTAACTAAGGGGAAGTAAAAGGGAAAAGGGGAACAAGGGAGGAAAACAAACAAACAAAATAAATGAAAGCTATATGGAAGTGCAGAGGAAAGAAATTACTCTCTACTTCCCACAAATGAGCGATGATTGACCACGTCCTTGAAGCAAGGCCTCAACGCACGCAGCCGGTGTTCGAGAGGAGGACCGAGGTCTTCTCAACGAGAGCCCACCCCTCCCCTCTTCTTCCTGTTTCCTCCTTTTATTGCTGAGTGTGACACCACATGGTATGGAATATCCCTTTGATTGGTTTAGGTCAGCTGCCATAGTGATGTTTCTCTCCTCACTTTTTGCCCACCCCCTAGGAGGGTTAGAGAAAGGCCCAATGCTGTGCCACTGCTGCTCAGCAGTAGACACAACACTGGTGTGATAACACTGCTGTTCCAGCTACAAGTACAGAGTACGGCACTGTATGGGCTGCTGCCGGGAAAGTTAACATTCCAGCCAGACCCAGTACAATCAGGTAGGTTTAGGGTGGTTTTGGGGTGGATCTATGATTTTGGGGATTTTCTTTCGTTTTTGGGCGTGATCCTATTCTTTTTGGGGGTGTTTGTGACGTGTTTTATGGTCTCCGTTGGGTTTTGTTGCGTTTTCCGTTGTCATCGTGGTGGAAAATGGTAAATTGCGATTTTTGGAGAACTTCAGGTAGGTTTAGGGGGACTTCTGGGGTGGATTCATGGTATTTGAGTTTTTCTTCTGTTTTTTGGGGTGATCCTGTTCTTTTCTGGGGTATTTTTGACGTGTTTTTGGGTCTCCGTTGGGTTTCGTTGTGTTGTCAGTCGTCGTTAAGTTCAATGGGAGTGGATTGTGGGGTTTGGAGACGATCAGGTGAGTTTAGGGTGGTTTTGGGGGGAAATTCATGGTATTGGGGTTTTCTCTTCTGATCCAGTTCTTTTTTGGCGTGTTTTTGATGTGTTTTTGGGTCTCCGTTGGGTTTTAGTTGGGTTCTTGTTGGTCATCATGTTGGAAAATTGTAAATTGTGGGTTTTGGAGAATATCAGGTAGGTTTAGGGTGGTTTTGGGGTGGATCTATGGTTTTGGGGTTTTCTTCTGGTTTTTTTTTTTTTTTTTTGTGGTGATCGTTTTCTTTTTTGGGGTGTTTTTGACGTGTTTTGGGGTCTCCGTTGCGTTTTACTTAGCTTCTTATTAGTCATCATGGTGGAAAAGTGTAAATTGTGGGTTTTGGAGAACATCAGGTAGGTTTAGGGGGACCTTCGGGGTGGATCTATGGCTTTTGGTATTTTCTTGTGTTTTCTGGGGTGATCGTGTTCTTTTTTGGCGTGTTTTTGACGTGTTTTGTGGTCTCCCTTGGGTTTTAGTTGGCTTCTTATTGGTCTTCATGTTGGAATAGTTTAAATTGTGGGTTTTGGAGAACATCAGGTAGGTTTAGGGGGACCTTCGGGATGGATCTATGGCTTTTGGGATTATCTTCCAGGTTTGGGGTTGATCGCGTTCTTGTTTGGGGTGTTTTTGAAGTGTTTTGTGGTCTCCATTGGATTTCGTTGGGTTCTCGTTGGTCTTTAAGTTCAATGGGAGTGGATTGTGGGTTTTGGAGAAGATCAAGAGAGTTTAGGGTGGTTTGGGGGGAAATTCATGGTATTGGGTTTTTTTCTTCTGATCCTGTTCTTTTTTGGGCGTGTTTTTGACGTGTTTTTGGGTCTCCGTTGGGTTTTAGTTGGGTTTTGTTCGTAATCATGTTGGAAAATGGAAAATTCTGGGTTTTGGAGAACACCTGGTAGGTTTAGGATGGTTTTGGGATGGATCTATGTTTTTTTTTTTTTTTTTTTTTCTGTTTTTTGGGGGGTTGATCCTGTTCTTTTTTGGGGTGTTTTTGACGTGTTTTGGGGTCTCCGCTGGGTTTTACTTGGCTTCTTATTGGTCATCATGGTGGAAAAGTGTAAATTGTGGGTTTTGGAGAACATCAGGTAGGTTTAGGGGGACTTTTGGGGTGGATCTATGGCTTTTGGGATTTTCTTTCGTTTTTGCGTGTGATCGTGTTCTTTTTGGGTTGTTTTTGACGTGTTTTGTGGTCTCCGTTGGGTTTTGTTGGGTTTTCCTTTGTCATCATGGTGGAAAAGTGTAAATTGTGGGTTTTGGAGATCATCATGTAGGTTTGGGGGGACTTTTGAGGTGGATCTATGGCTTTTGGGGTTTTCTTTCGTTTTTGGGGGTGATCCTGTTCTTGTTTGGGTTGTTTATGACGTTTTTTGGGGTCTCCGTTGGGTGTTGTTGGGTTCCTAATGGGTTTTATGGTGGTCGGGAGTGGACTTTGGGATTTGGAGAACATCAGGTAGGTTTAGGGGGACATTTGGGGTGGATCTATGGTTTTGGGGTATTTTCTTCCAGTTTTCTGGGGTGATCCTGTTCTTTTTTGTGGTGTTTTTGACGTGTTTTGTGGTCTCCGTTAGGTTTTGTTGGGTTCTTGTATTCATCATGGTGAATGGGAGTGAAATGTGGGATTTGGAGAAGATCAGGTGGGTTTAGGGTGGCTTTGTGGGGAAATTCATGGTTTTTGTTTTTTTTTTTCTTCTTATCCAGTTCTTTTTTGTGGTGTTTTTAACGTTTTTTGGGGTCTCCGTTGGGTTTCGTTGGGTTTTCCATTGTCATCATGGTGGAAAATGGTAAATTGTGGGTTTTGGAGAACATCAGGTAGGTTTAGGGGGCCTTTTGGGGTGGATCTATGTCTTTTGGGGTTTACTTCTGTTATTTTGGGATGATCCTGTTCTTTTTTGGGGTGTTTATGCCGTGTTTTGGTGTCTCCGTTGGGCTTTGTTGGGTTCCTAATGGGTTTTATGGTGGTTGGGAGTGGACTTTGGGTTTTGGAGAACATCAGTGTGGTGTTTTTACCGTGCTGGGCAGCTAAACCCCACAACCGCTCTCTCACTCCCCCTCCTTTAGATGAGGAGGGGGAGAAGTAAAGCAAAGAACAACTCACGGGTTGAGATAAGGATAATTATTTAAAGGGAAATAATTATAATAATTAAATAAAGACTACCATGAACTAAACAATTTAACTAAGGGGAAGTAAAAGGGAAAAGGGGAACAAGGGAGGAAAACAAACAAACAAAATAAATGAAAGCTATATGGAAGTGCAGAGGAAAGAAATTACTCTCTACTTCCCACAAATGAGCGATGATTGACCACGTCCTTGAAGCAAGGCCTCAACGCACGCAGCCAGTGTTTGAGAGGAGGACCGAGGTCTTCTCAACGAGAGCCCACCCCTCCCCTCTTCTTCCTGTTTCCTCCTTTTATTGCTGAGTGTGACACCACATGGTATGGAATATCCCTTTGATTGGTTTAGGTCAGCTGCCATAGTGATGTTTCTCTCCTCACTTTTTGCCCACCCCCTAGGAGGGTTAGAGAAAGGCCCAATGCTGTGCCACTGCTGCTCAGCAGTAGACACAACACTGGTGTGATAACACTGCTGTTCCAGCTACAAGTACAGAGTACGGCACTGTATGGGCTGCTGCCGGGAAAGTTAACATTCCAGCCAGACCCAGTACAATCAGATAGGTTTAGGGTGGTTTTGGGGTGGATCTATGATTTTGGGGATTTTCTTTCGTTTTTGGGCGTGATCCTATTCTTTTTGGGGGTGTTTGTGACGTGTTTTATGGTCTCCGTTGGGTTTTGTTGCGTTTTCCGTTGTCATCGTGGTGGAAAATGGTAAATTGCGATTTTTGGAGAACTTCAGGTAGTTTTAGGGGGACTTCTGGGGTGGATTCATGGTATTTGAGTTTTTCTTCTGTTTTTTGGGGTGATCCTGTTCTTTTCTGGGGTGTTTTTGACGTGTTTTTGGGTCTCCGTTGGGTTTCGTTGTGTTGTCAGTCGTCGTTAAGTTCAATGGGAGTGGATTGTGGGGTTTGGAGACGATCAGGTGAGTTTAGGGTGGTTTTGGGGGGAAATTCATGGTATTGGGGTTTTCTCTTCTGATCCAGTTCTTTTTTGGCGTGTTTTTGATGTGTTTTTGGGTCTCCGTTGGGTTTTAGTTGGGTTCTTGTTGGTCATCATGTTGGAAAATTGTAAATTGTGGGTTTTGGAGAATATCAGGTAGGTTTAGGGTGGTTTTGGGGTGGATCTATGGTTTTGGGGTTTTCTTCTGTTTTTTTTTTTTTTTTTTTTTTTTTTTTTGTGGTGATTGTGTTCTTTTTTGGGGTGTTTTTGACGTGTTTTGGGGTCTCCGTTGCGTTTTACTTGGCTTCTTATTAGTCATCATGGTGGAAAAGTGTAAATTGTGGGTTTTGGAGAACATCAGGTAGGTTTAGGGGGACCTTCGGGGTGGATCTATGGCTTTTGGTATTTTCTTGTGTTTTCTGGGGTGATCGTGTTCTTTTTTGGCGTGTTTTTGACGTGTTTTGTGGTCTCCCTTGGGTTTTAGTTGGCTTCTTATTGGTCTTCATGTTGGAATAGTTTAAATTGTGGGTTTTGGAGAACATCAGGTAGGTTTAGGGGGATATTTGGGGTGGATCTATGGCTTTTGTGATTATCTTCCAGGTTTGGGGTTGATGGCGTTCTTGTTTGGGGTGTTTTTGAAGTGTTTTGTGGTCTCCATTGGATTTCGTTGGGTTCTCGTTGGTCTTTAAGTTCAATGGGAGTGGATTGTGGGTTTTGGAGAAGATCAAGAGAGTTTAGGGTGGTTTGGGGGGAAATTCATGGTATTGGGTTTTTTTCTTCTGATCCAGTTCTTTTTTGGCGTGTTTTTGACGTGTTTTTGGGTCTCCGTTGGGTTTTAGTTGGGTTTTGTTCGTAATCATGTTGGAAAATGGAAAATTCTGGGTTTTGGAGAACACCTGGTAGGTTTAGGATGGTTTTGGGATGGATCTATGTTTTTTTTTTTTTTTTTTTTCTGTTTTTTGGGGGGTTGATCCTGTTCTTTTTTGGGGTGTTTTTGACGTGTTTTGGGGTCTCCGCTGGGTTTTACTTGGCTTCTTATTGGTCATCATGGTGGAAAAGTGTAAATTGTGGGTTTTGGAGAACATCAGGTAGGTTTAGGGGGACTTTTGGGGTGGATCTATGGCTTTTGGGATTTTCTTTCGTTTTTGCGTGTGATCGTGTTCTTTTTGGGTTGTTTTTGACGTGTTTTGTGGTCTCCGTTGGGTTTTGTTGGGTTTTCCTTTGTCATCATGGTGGAAAAGTGTAAATTGTGGGTTTTGGAGATCATCATGTAGGTTTGGGGGGACTTTTGAGGTGGATCTATGGCTTTTGGGGTTTTCTTTCGTTTTTGGGGGTGATCCTGTTCTTGTTTGGGTTGTTTATGACGTTTTTTGGGGTCTCCGTTGGGTGTTGTTGGGTTCCTAATGGGTTTTATGGTGGTCGGGAGTGGACTTTGGGATTTGGAGAACATCAGGTAGGTTTAGGGGGACATTTGGGGTGGATCTATGGTTTTGGGGTATTTTCTTCCAGTTTTCTGGGGTGATCCTGTTCTTTTTTGTGGTGTTTTTGACGTGTTTTGTGGTCTCCGTTAGGTTTTGTTGGGTTCTTGTATTCATCATGGTGAATGGGAGTGAAATGTGGGATTTGGAGAAGATCAGGTGGGTTTAGGGTGGCTTTGTGGGGAAATTCATGGTTTTTGTTTTTTTTTTTTTCTTCTTATCCAGTTCTTTTTTGTGGTGTTTTTAACGTTTTTTGGGGTCTCCGTTGGCTTTCGTTGGGTTTTCCGTTGTCATCATGGTGGAAAATGGTAAATTGTGGGTTTTGGAGAACATCAGGTAGGTTTAGGGGGCCTTTTGGGGTGGATCTATGTCTTTTGGGGTTTACTTCTGTTATTTTGGGATGATCCTGTTCTTTTTTGGGGTGTTTATGCCGTGTTTTGGTGTCTCCGTTGGGCTTTGTTGGGTTCCTAATGGGTTTTATGGTGGTTGGGAGTGGACTTTGGGTTTTGGAGAACATCAGTGTGGTGTTTTTACCGTGCTGGGCAGCTAAACCCCACAACCGCTCTCTCACTCCCCCTCCTTTAGATGAGGAGGGGGAGAAGTAAAGCAAAGAACAACTCATGGGTTGAGATAAGGATAATTATTTAAAGGGAAATAATTATAATAATTAAATAAAGACTACCATGAACTAAACAATTTAACTAAGGGGAAGTAAAAGGGAAAAGGGGAACAAGGGAGGAAAACAAACAAACAAAATAAATGAAAGCTATATGGAAGTGCAGAGGAAAGAAATTACTCTCTACTTCCCACAAATGAGCGATGATTGACCACGTCCTTGAAGCAAGGCCTCAACGCACGCAGCCGGTGTTCGAGAGGAGGACCGAGGTCTTCTCAACGAGAGCCCACCCCTCCCCTCTTCTTCCTGTTTCCTCCTTTTATTGCTGAGTGTGACACCACATGGTATGGAATATCCCTTTGATTGGTTTAGGTCAGCTGCCATAGTGATGTTTCTCTCCTCACTTTTTGCCCACCCCCTAGGAGGGTTAGAGAAAGGCCCAATGCTGTGCCACTGCTGCTCAGCAGTAGACACAACACTGGTGTGATAACACTGCTGTTCCAGCTACAAGTACAGAGTACGGCACTGTATGGGCTGCTGCCGGGAAAGTTAACATTCCAGCCAGACCCAGTACAATCAGGTAGGTTTAGGGTGGTTTTGGGGTGGATCTATGATTTTGGGGATTTTCTTTCGTTTTTGGGCGTGATCCTATTCTTTTTGGGGGTGTTTGTGACGTGTTTTATGGTCTCCGTTGGGTTTTGTTGCGTTTTCCGTTGTCATCGTGGTGGAAAATGGTAAATTGCGATTTTTGGAGAACTTCAGGTAGTTTTAGGGGGACTTCTGGGGTGGATTCATGGTATTTGAGTTTTTCTTCTGTTTTTTGGGGTGATCCTGTTCTTTTCTGGGGTATTTTTGACGTGTTTTTGGGTCTCCGTTGGGTTTCGTTGTGTTGTCAGTCGTCGTTAAGTTCAATGGGAGTGGATTGTGGGGTTTGGAGACGATCAGGTGAGTTTAGGGTGGTTTTGGGGGGAAATTCATGGTATTGGGGTTTTCTCTTCTGATCCAGTTCTTTTTTGGCGTGTTTTTGATGTGTTTTTGGGTCTCCGTTGGGTTTTAGTTGGGTTCTTGTTGGTCATCATGTTGGAAAATTGTAAATTGTGGGTTTTGGAGAATATCAGGTAGGTTTAGGGTGGTTTTGGGGTGGATCTATGGTTTTGGGGTTTTCTTCTGTTTTTTTTTTTTTTTTTTTTTTTTTTTTTTGTGGTGATCGTGTTCTTTTTTGGGGTGTTTTTGACGTGTTTTGGGGTCTCCGTTGCGTTTTACTTGGCTTCTTATTAGTCATCATGGTGGAAAAGTGTAAATTGTGGGTTTTGGAGAACATCAGGTAGGTTTAGGGGGACCTTCGGGGTGGATCTATGGCTTTTGGTATTTTCTTGTGTTTTCTGGGGTGATCGTGTTCTTTTTTGGCGTGTTTTTGACGTGTTTTGTGGTCTCCCTTGGGTTTTAGTTGGCTTCTTATTGGTCTTCATGTTGGAATAGTTTAAATTGTGGGTTTCGGAGAACATCAGGTAGGTTTAGGGGGATATTTGGGGTGGATCTATGGCTTTTGGGATTATCTTCCAGGTTTGGGGTTGATGGCGTTCTTGTTTGGGGTGTTTTTGAAGTGTTTTGTGGTCTCCATTGGATTTCGTTGGGTTCTCGTTGGTCGTTAAGTTCAATGGGAGTGGATTGTGGGTTTTGGAGAAGATCAAGAGAGTTTAGGGTGGTTTGGGGGGAAATTCATGGTATTGGGTTTTTTTCTTCTGATCCTGTTCTTTTTTGGCGTGTTTTTGACGTGTTTTTGAGTCTCCGTTGGGTTTTAGTTGGGTTTTGTTCGTAATCATGTTGGAAAATGGAAAATTCTGGGTTTTGGAGAACACCTGGTAGGTTTAGGATGGTTTTGGGATGGATCTATGGTTTTGTTTTTTTTTTTTTCTGTTTTTTTGGGGGGTTGATCCTGTTCTTTTTTGGGGTGTTTTTGACGTGTTTTGGGGTCTCCGCTGGGTTTCGTTGGGTTTTCCTTTGTCATCATGGTGGAAAAGTGTAAATTGTGGGTTTTGGAGAACATCAGGTAGGTTAAGGGGGACTTTTGGGGTGGATCTATGGCTTTTGGGATTATCTTTCTGGTTTGGGGTTGATCGCGTTCTTGTTTGGGGTGTTTTTGAAGTGTTTTGTGGTCTCCATTGGATTTCGTTGGGTTCTCGTTGGTCGTTAAGTTCAATGGGAGTGGATTGTGGGTTTTGGAGAAGATCAAGTGAGTTTAGGGTGGTTTGAAGGGAAATTCATGGTATTGGGGTTTTTTCTTCTGATCCAGTTCTTTTTGGGCATGTTTTTGATGTGTTTTGGGGTCTCCGCTGGGTTTTAGTTGGGTTTTGTTCGTAATCATGTTGGAAAATGGAAAATTCTGGGTTTTGGAGAACACCTGGTAGGTTTAGGATGGTTTTGGGATGGATCTATGGTTTTTTTTTTTTTTTCTTTTCTGTTTTTTGGGGGGTTGATCCTGTTCTTTTTTGGGGTGTTTTTGACGTGTTTTGGGGTCTCCGCTGGGTTTTACTTGGCTTCTTATTGGTCATCATGGTGGAAAAGTGTAAATTGTGGGTTTTGGAGAACATCAGGTAGGTTTAGGGGGACTTTTGGGGTGGATCTATGGCTTTCGGGATTTTCTTTCGTTTTTGCGTGTGATCGTGTTCTTTTTGGGTTGTTTTTGACGTGTTTTGTGGTCTCCGTTGGGTTTTGTTGGGTTTTCCTTTGTCATCATGGTGGAAAAGTGTAAATTGTGGGTTTTGGAGATCATCATGTAGGTTTGGGGGGACTTTTGGGGTGGATCTATGGCTTTTGGGGTTTTCTTTCGTTTTTGGGGGTGATCCTGTTCTTGTTTGGGTTGTTTATGACGTTTTTTGGGGTCTCCGTTGGGTGTTGTTGGGTTCCTAATGGGTTTTATGGTGGTCGGGAGTGGACTTTGGGATTTGGAGAACATCAGGTAGGTTTAGGGGGACATTTGGGGTGGATCTATGGTTTTGGGGTATTTTCTTCCAGTTTTCTGGGGTGATCCTGTTCTTTTTTGTGGTGTTTTTGACGTGTTTTGTGGTCTCCGTTAGGTTTTGTTGGGTTCTTGTATTCATCATGGTGAATGGGAGTGAAATGTGGGATTTGGAGAAGATCAGGTGGGTTTAGGGTGGCTTTGTGGGGAAATTCATGGTTTTTGTTTTTTTTTTTTTCTTCTTATCCAGTTCTTTTTTGTGGTGTTTTTAACGTTTTTTGGGGTCTCCGTTGGGTTTCGTTGGGTTTTCCGTTGTCATCATGGTGGAAAATGGTAAATTGTGGGTTTTGGAGAACATCAGGTAGGTTTAGGGGGCCTTTTGGGGTGGATCTATGTCTTTTGGGGTTTACTTCTGTTATTTTGGGATGATCCTGTTCTTTTTTGGGGTGTTTATGCCGTGTTTTGGTGTCTCCGTTGGGCTTTGTTGGGTTCCTAATGGGTTTTATGGTGGTTGGGAGTGGACTTTGGGTTTTGGAGAACATCAGTGTGGTGTTTTTACCGTGCTGGGCAGCTAAACCCCACAACCGCTCTCTCACTCCCCCTCCTTTAGATGAGGAGGGGGAGAAGTAAAGCAAAGAACAACTCACGGGTTGAGATAAGGATAATTATTTAAAGGGAAATAATTATAATAATTAAATAAAGACTACCATGAACTAAACAATTTAACTAAGGGGAAGTAAAAGGGAAAAGGGGAACAAGGGAGGAAAACAAACAAACAAAATAAATGAAAGCTATATGGAAGTGCAGAGGAAAGAAATTACTCTCTACTTCCCACAAATGAGCGATGATTGACCACGTCCTTGAAGCAAGGCCTCAACGCACGCAGCCGGTGTTCGAGAGGAGGACCGAGGTCTTCTCAACGAGAGCCCACCCCTCCCCTCTTCTTCCTGTTTCCTCCTTTTATTGCTGAGTGTGACACCACATGGTATGGAATATCCCTTTGATTGGTTTAGGTCAGCTGCCATAGTGATGTTTCTCTCCTCACTTTTTGCCCACCCCCTAGGAGGGTTAGAGAAAGGCCCAATGCTGTGCCACTGCTGCTCAGCAGTAGACACAACACTGGTGTGATAACACTGCTGTTCCAGCTACAAGTACAGAGTACGGCACTGTATGGGCTGCTGCCGGGAAAGTTAACATTCCAGCCAGACCCAGTACAATCAGGTAGGTTTAGGGTGGTTTTGGGGTGGATCTATGATTTTGGGGATTTTCTTTCGTTTTTGGGCGTGATCCTATTCTTTTTGGGGGTGTTTGTGACGTGTTTTATGGTCTCCGTTGGGTTTTGTTGCGTTTTCCGTTGTCATCGTGGTGGAAAATGGTAAATTGCGATTTTTGGAGAACTTCAGGTAGTTTTAGGGGGACTTCTGGGGTGGATTCATGGTATTTGAGTTTTTCTTCTGTTTTTTGGGGTGATCCTGTTCTTTTCTGGGGTATTTTTGACGTGTTTTTGGGTCTCCGTTGGGTTTCGTTGTGTTGTCAGTCGTCGTTAAGTTCAATGGGAGTGGATTGTGGGGTTTGGAGACGATCAGGTGAGTTTAGGGTGGTTTTGGGGGGAAATTCATGGTATTGGGGTTTTCTCTTCTGATCCAGTTCTTTTTTGGCGTGTTTTTGATGTGTTTTTGGGTCTCCGTTGGGTTTTAGTTGGGTTCTTGTTGGTCATCATGTTGGAAAATTGTAAATTGTGGGTTTTGGAGAATATCAGGTAGGTTTAGGGTGGTTTTGGGGTGGATCTATGGTTTTGGGGTTTTCTTCTGTTTTTTTTTTTTTTTTTTTTTTTTTTTTTGTGGTGATCGTGTTCTTTTTTGGGGTGTTTTTGACGTGTTTTGGGGTCTCCGTTGCGTTTTACTTGGCTTCTTATTAGTCATCATGGTGGAAAAGTGTAAATTGTGGGTTTTGGAGAACATCAGGTAGGTTTAGGGGGACCTTCGGGGTGGATCTATGGCTTTTGGTATTTTCTTGTGTTTTCTGGGGTGATCGTGTTCTTTTTTGGCGTGTTTTTGACGTGTTTTGTGGTCTCCCTTGGGTTTTAGTTGGCTTCTTATTGGTCTTCATGTTGGAATAGTTTAAATTGTGGGTTTTGGAGAACATCAGGTAGGTTAAGGGGGACTTTTGGGGTGGATCTATGGCTTTTGGGATTATCTTTCTGGTTTGGGGTTGATCGCGTTCTTGTTTGGGGTGTTTTTGAAGTGTTTTGTGGTCTCCATTGGATTTCGTTGGGTTCTCGTTGGTCGTTAAGTTCAATGGGAGTGGATTGTGGGTTTTGGAGAAGATCAAGTGAGTTTAGGGTGGTTTGAAGGGAAATTCATGGTATTGGGTTTTTTTCTTCTGATCCAGTTCTTTTTGGGCATGTTTTTGATGTGTTTTGGGGTCTCCGCTGGGTTTTAGTTGGGTTTTGTTCGTAATCATGTTGGAAAATGGAAAATTCTGGGTTTTGGAGAACACCTGGTAGGTTTAGGATGGTTTTGGGATGGATCTATGGTTTTTTTTTTTTTTTCTTTTCTGTTTTTTGGGGGGTTGATCCTGTTCTTTTTTGGGGTGTTTTTGACGTGTTTTGGGGTCTCCGCTGGGTTTTACTTGGCTTCTTATTGGTCATCATGGTGGAAAAGTGTAAATTGTGGGTTTTGGAGAACATCAGGTAGGTTTAGGGGGAATTTTGCGGTGGATCTATGGCTTTTGGGATTTTCTTTCGTTTTTGCGTGTGATCGTGTTCTTTTTGGGTTGTTTTTGACGTGTTTTGTGGTCTCCGTTGGGTTTTGTTGGGTTTTCCTTTGTCATCATGGTGGAAAAGTGTAAATTGTGGGTTTTGGAGATCATCATGTAGGTTTGGGGGGACTTTTGGGGTGGATCTATGGCTTTTGGGGTTTTCTTTCGTTTTTGGGGGTGATCCTGTTCTTGTTTGGGTTGTTTATGACGTTTTTTGGGGTCTCCGTTGGGTGTTGTTGGGTTCCTAATGGGTTTTATGGTGGTCGGGAGTGGACTTTGGGATTTGGAGAACATCAGGTAGGTTTAGGGGGACATTTGGGGTGGATCTATGGTTTTGGGGTATTTTCTTCCAGTTTTCTGGGGTGATCCTGTTCTTTTTTGTGGTGTTTTTGACGTGTTTTGTGGTCTCCGTTAGGTTTTGTTGGGTTCTTGTATTCATCATGGTGAATGGGAGTGAAATGTGGGATTTGGAGAAGATCAGGTGGGTTTAGGGTGGCTTTGTGGGGAAATTCATGGTTTTTGTTTTTTTTTTTTTCTTCTTATCCAGTTCTTTTTTGTGGTGTTTTTAACGTTTTTTGGGGTCTCCGTTGGGTTTCGTTGGGTTTTCCGTTGTCATCATGGTGGAAAATGGTAAATTGTGGGTTTTGGAGAACATCAGGTAGGTTTAGGGGGCCTTTTGGGGTGGATCTATGTCTTTTGGGGTTTACTTCTGTTATTTTGGGATGATCCTGTTCTTTTTTGGGGTGTTTATGCCGTGTTTTGGTGTCTCCGTTGGGCTTTGTTGGGTTCCTAATGGGTTTTATGGTGGTTGGGAGTGGACTTTGGGTTTTGGAGAACATCAGTGTGGTGTTTTTACCGTGCTGGGCAGCTAAACCCCACAACCGCTCTCTCACTCCCCCTCCTTTAGATGAGGAGGGGGAGAAGTAAAGCAAAGAACAACTCACGGGTTGAGATAAGGATAATTATTTAAAGGGAAATAATTATAATAATTAAATAAAGACTACCATGAACTAAACAATTTAACTAAGGGGAAGTAAAAGGGAAAAGGGGAACAAGGGAGGAAAACAAACAAACAAAATAAATGAAAGCTATATGGAAGTGCAGAGGAAAGAAATTACTCTCTACTTCCCACAAATGAGCGATGATTGACCACGTCCTTGAAGCAAGGCCTCAACGCACGCAGCCGGTGTTCGAGAGGAGGACCGAGGTCTTCTCAACGAGAGCCCACCCCTCCCCTCTTCTTCCTGTTTCCTCCTTTTATTGCTGAGTGTGACACCACATGGTATGGAATATCCCTTTGATTGGTTTAGGTCAGCTGCCATAGTGATGTTTCTCTCCTCACTTTTTGCCCACCCCCTAGGAGGGTTAGAGAAAGGCCCAATGCTGTGCCACTGCTGCTCAGCAGTAGACACAACACTGGTGTGATAACACTGCTGTTCCAGCTACAAGTACAGAGTACGGCACTGTATGGGCTGCTGCCGGGAAAGTTAACATTCCAGCCAGACCCAGTACAATCAGGTAGGTTTAGGGTGGTTTTGGGGTGGATCTATGATTTTGGGGATTTTCTTTCGTTTTTGGGCGTGATCCTATTCTTTTTGGGGGTGTTTGTGACGTGTTTTATGGTCTCCGTTGGGTTTTGTTGCGTTTTCCGTTGTCATCGTGGTGGAAAATGGTAAATTGCGATTTTTGGAGAACTTCAGGTAGTTTTAGGGGGACTTCTGGGGTGGATTCATGGTATTTGAGTTTTTCTTCTGTTTTTTGGGGTGATCCTGTTCTTTTCTGGGGTATTTTTGACGTGTTTTTGGGTCTCCGTTGGGTTTCGTTGTGTTGTCAGTCGTCGTTAAGTTCAATGGGAGTGGATTGTGGGGTTTGGAGACGATCAGGTGAGTTTAGGGTGGTTTTGGGGGGAAATTCATGGTATTGGGGTTTTCTCTTCTGATCCAGTTCTTTTTTGGCGTGTTTTTGATGTGTTTTTGGGTCTCCGTTGGGTTTTAGTTGGGTTCTTGTTGGTCATCATGTTGGAAAATTGTAAATTGTGGGTTTTGGAGAATATCAGGTAGGTTTAGGGTGGTTTTGGGGTGGATCTATGGTTTTGGGGTTTTCTTCTGTTTTTTTTTTTTTTTTTTTTTTTTTTTTTTGTGGTGATCGTGTTCTTTTTTGGGGTGTTTTTGACGTGTTTTGGGGTCTCCGTTGCGTTTTACTTGGCTTCTTATTAGTCATCATGGTGGAAAAGTGTAAATTGTGGGTTTTGGAGAACATCAGGTAGGTTTAGGGGGACCTTCGGGGTGGATCTATGGCTTTTGGTATTTTCTTGTGTTTTCTGGGGTGATCGTGTTCTTTTTTGGCGTGTTTTTGACGTGTTTTGTGGTCTCCCTTGGGTTTTAGTTGGCTTCTTATTGGTCTTCATGTTGGAATAGTTTACATTGTGGGTTTTGGAGAACATCAGGTAGGTTTAGGGGGATATTTGGGGTGGATCTATGGCTTTTGGGATTATCTTCCAGGTTTGGGGTTGATGGCGTTCTTGTTTGGGGTGTTTTTGAAGTGTTTTGTGGTCTCCATTGGATTTCGTTGGGTTCTCGTTGGTCTTTAAGTTCAATGGGAGTGGATTGTGGGTTTTGGAGAAGATCAAGAGAGTTTAGGGTGGTTTGGGGGGAAATTCATGGTATTGGGTTTTTTTCTTCTGATCCAGTTCTTTTTTGGCGTGTTTTTGACGTGTTTTTGGGTCTCCGTTGGGTTTTAGTTGGGTTTTGTTCGTAATCATGTTGGAAAATGGAAAATTCTGGGTTTTGGAGAACACCTGGTAGGTTTAGGATGGTGTTGGGATGGATCTATGTTTTTTTTTTTTTTTTTTTTTCTGTTTTTTGGGGGGTTGATCCTGTTCTTTTTTGGGGTGTTTTTGACGTGTTTTGGGGTCTCCGCTGGGTTTTACTTGGCTTCTTATTGGTCATCATGGTGGAAAAGTGTAAATTGTGGGTTTTGGAGAACATCAGGTAGGTTTAGGGGGACTTTTGGGGTGGATCTATGGCTTTTGGGATTTTCTTTCGTTTTTGCGTGTGATCGTGTTCTTTTTGGGTTGTTTTTGACGTGTTTTGTGGTCTCCGTTGGGTTTTGTTGGGTTTTCCTTTGTCATCATGGTGGAAAAGTGTAAATTGTGGGTTTTGGAGATCATCATGTAGGTTTGGGGGGACTTTTGGGGTGGATCTATGGCTTTTGGGGTTTTCTTTCGTTTTTGGGGGTGATCCTGTTCTTGTTTGGGTTGTTTATGACGTTTTTTGGGGTCTCCGTTGGGTGTTGTTGGGTTCCTAATGGGTTTTATGGTGGTCGGGAGTGGACTTTGGGATTTGGAGAACATCAGGTAGGTTTAGGGGGACATTTGGGGTGGATCTATGGTTTTGGGGTATTTTCTTCCAGTTTTCTGGGGTGATCCTGTTCTTTTTTGTGGTGTTTTTGACGTGTTTTGTGGTCTCCGTTAGGTTTTGTTGGGTTCTTGTATTCATCATGGTGAATGGGAGTGAAATGTGGGATTTGGAGAAGATCAGGTGGGTTTAGGGTGGCTTTGTGGGGAAATTCATGGTTTTTGTTTTTTTTTTTTTCTTCTTATCCAGTTCTTTTTTGTGGTGTTTTTAACGTTTTTTGGGGTCTCCGTTGGGTTTCGTTGGGTTTTCCATTGTCATCATGGTGGAAAATGGTAAATTGTGGGTTTTGGAGAACATCAGGTAGGTTTAGGGGGCCTTTTGGGGTGGATCTATGTCTTTTGGGGTTTACTTCTGTTATTTTGGGATGATCCTGTTCTTTTTTGGGGTGTTTATGCCGTGTTTTGGTGTCTCCGTTGGGCTTTGTTGGGTTCCTAATGGGTTTTATGGTGGTTGGGAGTGGACTTTGGGTTTTGGAGAACATCAGTGTGGTGTTTTTACCGTGCTGGGCAGCTAAACCCCACAACCGCTCTCTCACTCCCCCTCCTTTAGATGAGGAGGGGGAGAAGTAAAGCAAAGAACAACTCACGGGTTGAGATAAGGATAATTATTTAAAGGGAAATAATTATAATAATTAAATAAAGACTACCATGAACTAAACAATTTAACTAAGGGGAAGTAAAAGGGAAAAGGGGAACAAGGGAGGAAAACAAACAAACAAAATAAATGAAAGCTATATGGAAGTGCAGAGGAAAGAAATTACTCTCTACTTCCCACAAATGAGCGATGATTGACCACGTCCTTGAAGCAAGGCCTCAACGCACGCAGCCGGTGTTTGAGAGGAGGACCGAGGTCTTCTCAACGAGAGCCCACCCCTCCCCTCTTCTTCCTGTTTCCTCCTTTTATTGCTGAGTGTGACACCACATGGTATGGAATATCCCTTTGATTGGTTTAGGTCAGCTGCCATAGTGATGTTTCTCTCCTCACTTTTTGCCCACCCCCTAGGAGGGTTAGAGAAAGGCCCAATGCTGTGCCACTGCTGCTCAGCAGTAGACACAACACTGGTGTGATAACACTGCTGTTCCAGCTACAAGTACAGAGTACGGCACTGTATGGGCTGCTGCCGGGAAAGTTAACATTCCAGCCAGACCCAGTACAATCAGGTAGGTTTAGGGTGGTTTTGGGGTGGATCTATGATTTTGGGGATTTTCTTTCGTTTTTGGGCGTGATCCTATTCTTTTTGGGGGTGTTTGTGACGTGTTTTATGGTCTCCGTTGGGTTTTGTTGCGTTTTCCGTTGTCATCGTGGTGGAAAATGGTAAATTGCGATTTTTGGAGAACTTCAGGTAGTTTTAGGGGGACTTCTGGGGTGGATTCATGGTATTTGAGTTTTTCTTCTGTTTTTTGGGGTGATCCTGTTCTTTTCTGGGGTATTTTTGACGTGTTTTTGGGTCTCCGTTGGGTTTCGTTGTGTTGTCAGTCGTCGTTAAGTTCAATGGGAGTGGATTGTGGGGTTTGGAGACGATCAG
Source organism: Aythya ferina (assembly GCF_964211825.1). Classification (NCBI taxonomy): domain Eukaryota; kingdom Metazoa; phylum Chordata; class Aves; order Anseriformes; family Anatidae; genus Aythya; species Aythya ferina. Next base: position 179,087 of record NW_028181455.1, read on the forward strand.
GTGAGTTTAGGGTGGTTTTGGGGGGAAATTCATGGTATTGGGGTTTTCTCTTCTGATCCAGTTCTTTTTTGGCATGTTTTTGATGTGTTTTTGGGTCTCCGTTGGGTTTTAGTTGGGTTCTTGTTGGTCATCATGTTGGAAAATTGTAAATTGTGGGTTTTGGAGAATATCAGGTAGGTTTAGGGTGGTTTTGGGGTGGATCTATGGTTTTGGGGTTTTCTTCTGTTTTTTTTTTTTTTTTTTTTTTTTTTTTTGTGGTGATCGTGTTCTTTTTTGGGGTGTTTTTGACGTGTTTTGGGGTCTCCGTTGCATTTTACTTGGCTTCTTATTAGTCATCATGGTGGAAAAGTGTAAATTGTGGGTTTTGGAGAACATCAGGTAGGTTTAGGGGGACCTTCGGGGTGGATCTATGGCTTTTGGTATTTTCTTGTGTTTTCTGGGGTGATCGTGTTCTTTTTTGGCGTGTTTTTGACGTGTTTTGTGGTCTCCCTTGGGTTTTAGTTGGCTTCTTATTGGTCTTCATGTTGGAATAGTTTAAATTGTGGGTTTTGGAGAACATCAGGTAGGTTTAGGGGGATATTTGGGGTGGATCTATGGCTTTTGGGATTATCTTCCAGGTTTGGGGTTGATCGCGTTCTTGTTTGGGGTGTTTTTGAAGTGTTTTGTGGTCTCCATTGGATTTCGTTGGGTTCTCGTTGGTCTTTAAGTTCAATGGGAGTGGATTGTGGGTTTTGGAGAAGATCAAGAGAGTTTAGGGTGGTTTGGGGGGAAATTCATGGTATTGGGTTTTTTTCTTCTGATCCTGTTCTTTTTTGGGCGTGTTTTTGACGTGTTTTTGGGTCTCCACTGGGTTTTAGTTGGGTTTTGTTCGTAATCATGTTGGAAAATGGAAAATTCTGGGTTTTGGAGAACACCTGGTAGGTTTAGGATGGTTTTGGGATGGATCTATGGTTTTGTTTTTTTTTTTTTCTGTTTTTTTGGGGGGTTGATCCTGTTCTTTTTTGGGGTGTTTTTGACGTGTTTTGGGGTCTCCGCTGGGTTTCGTTGGGTTTTCCTTTGTCATCATGGTGGAAAAGTGTAAATTGTGGGTTTTGGAGAACATCAGGTAGGTTTAGGGGGAATTTTGCGGTGGATCTATGGCTTTTGGGATTTTCTTTCGTTTTTGCGTGTGATCGTGTTCTTTTTGGGTTGTTTTTGACGTGTTTTGTGGTCTCCGTTGGGTTTTGTTGGGTTTTCCTTTGTCATCATGGTGGAAAAGTGTAAATTGTGGGTTTTGGAGATCATCATGTAGGTTTGGGGGGACTTTTGGGGTGGATCTATGGCTTTTGGGGTTTTCTTTCGTTTTTGGGGGTGATCCTGTTCTTGTTTGGGTTGTTTATGACGTTTTTTGGGGTCTCCGTTGGGTGTTGTTGGGTTCCTAATGGGTTTTATGGTGGTCGGGAGTGGACTTTGGGATTTGGAGAACATCAGGTAGGTTTAGGGGGACATTTGGGGTGGATCTATGGTTTTGGGGTATTTTCTTCCAGTTTTCTGGGGTGATCCTGTTCTTTTTTGTGGTGTTTTTGACGTGTTTTGTGGTCTCCGTTAGGTTTTGTTGGGTTCTTGTATTCATCATGGTGAATGGGAGTGAAATGTGGGATTTGGAGAAGATCAGGTGGGTTTAGGGTGGCTTTGTGGGGAAATTCATGGTTTTTTTTTTTTTTTTTTTCTTCTTATCCAGTTCTTTTTTGTGGTGTTTTTAACGTTTTTTGGGGTCTCCGTTGGGTTTCGTTGGGTTTTCCGTTGTCATCATGGTGGAAAATGGTAAATTGTGGGTTTTGGAGAACATCAGGTAGGTTTAGGGGGCCTTTTGGGGTGGATCTATGTCTTTTGGGGTTTACTTCTGTTATTTTGGGATGATCCTGTTCTTTTTTGGGGTGTTTATGCCGTGTTTTGGTGTCTCCGTTGGGCTTTGTTGGGTTCCTAATGGGTTTTATGGTGGTTGGGAGTGGACTTTGGGTTTTGGAGAACATCAGTGTGGTGTTTTTACCGTGCTGGGCAGCTAAACCCCACAACCGCTCTCTCACTCCCCCTCCTTTAGATGAGGAGGGGGAGAAGTAAAGCAAAGAACAACTCACGGGTTGAGATAAGGATAATTATTTAAAGGGAAATAATTATAATAATTAAATAAAGACTACCATGAACTAAACAATTTAACTAAGGGGAAGTAAAAGGGAAAAGGGGAACAAGGGAGGAAAACAAACAAACAAAATAAATGAAAGCTATATGGAAGTGCAGAGGAAAGAAATTACTCTCTACTTCCCACAAATGAGCGATGATTGACCACGTCCTTGAAGCAAGGCCTCAACGCACGCAGCCGGTGTTCGAGAGGAGGACCGAGGTCTTCTCAACGAGAGCCCACCCCTCCCCTCTTCTTCCTGTTTCCTCCTTTTATTGCTGAGTGTGACACCACATGGTATGGAATATCCCTTTGATTGGTTTAGGTCAGCTGCCATAGTGATGTTTCTCTCCTCACTTTTTGCCCACCCCCTAGGAGGGTTAGAGAAAGGCCCAATGCTGTGCCACTGCTGCTCAGCAGTAGACACAACACTGGTGTGATAACACTGCTGTTCCAGCTACAAGTACAGAGTACGGCACTGTATGGGCTGCTGCCGGGAAAGTTAACATTCCAGCCAGACCCAGTACAATCAGGTAGGTTTAGGGTGGTTTTGGGGTGGATCTATGATTTTGGGGATTTTCTTTCGTTTTTGGGCGTGATCCTATTCTTTTTCGGGGTGTTTGTGACGTGTTTTATGGTCTCCGTTGGGTTTTGTTGCGTTTTCCGTTGTCATCGTGGTGGAAAATGGTAAATTGCGATTTTTGGAGAACTTCAGGTAGGTTTAGGGGGACTTCTGGGGTGGATTCATGGTATTTGAGTTTTTCTTCTGTTTTTTTGGGGTGATCCTGTTCTTTTCTGGGGTGTTTTTGACGTGTTTTTGGGTCTCCGTTGGGTTTCGTTGTGTTGTCAGTCGTCGTTAAGTTCAATGGGAGTGGATTGTGGGGTTTGGAGACGATCAGGTGAGTTTAGGGTGGTTTTGGGGGGAAATTCATGGTATTGGGGTTTTCTCTTCTGATCCAGTTCTTTTTTGGCGTGTTTTTGATGTGTTTTTGGGTCTCCGTTGGGTTTTAGTTGGGTTCTTGTTGGTCATCATGTTGGAAAATTGTAAATTGTGGGTTTTGGAGAATATCAGGTAGGTTTAGGGTGGTTTTGGGGTGGATCTATGGTTTTGGGGTTTTCTTCTGTTTTTTTTTTTTTTTTTTTTTTTTTTTTTTTGTGGTGATCGTGTTCTTTTTTGGGGTGTTTTTGACGTGTTTTGGGGTCTCCGTTGCGTTTTACTTGGCTTCTTATTAGTCATCATGGTGGAAAAGTGTAAATTGTGGGTTTTGGAGAACATCAGGTAGGTTTAGGGGGACCTTCGGGGTGGATCTATGGCTTTTGGTATTTTCTTGTGTTTTCTGGGGTGATCGTGTTCTTTTTTGGCGTGTTTTTGACGTGTTTTGTGGTCTCCCTTGGGTTTTAGTTGGCTTCTTATTGGTCTTCATGTTGGAATAGTTTAAATTGTGGGTTTTGGAGAACATCAGGTAGGTTTAGGGGGATATTTGGGGTGGATCTATGGCTTTTGGGATTATCTTCCAGGTTTGGGGTTGATGGCGTTCTTGTTTGGGGTGTTTTTGAAGTGTTTTGTGGTCTCCATTGGATTTCGTTGGGTTCTCGTTGGTCTTTAAGTTCAGTGGGAGTGGATTGTGGGTTTTGGAGAAGATCAAGAGAGTTTAGGGTGGTTTGGGGGGAAATTCATGGTATTGGGTTTTTTTCTTCTGATCCTGTTCTTTTTTGGGCGTGTTTTTGACGTGTTTTTGGGTCTCCGTTGGGTTTTAGTTGGGTTTTGTTCGTAATCATGTTGGAAAATGGAAAATTCTGGGTTTTGGAGAACACCTGGTAGGTTTAGGATGGTTTTGGGATGGATCTATGGTTTTGTTTTTTTTTTTTTTTCTGTTTTTTTGGGGGGTTGATCCTGTTCTTTTTTTGGGTTGTTTTTGACGTGTTTTGGGGTCTCCGCTGGGTTTCGTTGGGTTTTCCTTTGTCATCATGGTGGAAAAGTGTAAATTGTGGGTTTTGGAGTACATCAGGTAGGTTAAGGGGGACTTTTGGGGTGGATCTATGGCTTTTGGGATTATCTTTCTGGTTTGGGGTTGATCACATTCTTGTTTGGGGTGTTTTTGAAGTGTTTTGTGGTCTCCATTGGATTTCGTTGGGTTCTCGTTGGTCGTTAAGTTCAATGGGAGTTGATTGTGGGTTTTGGAGAAGATCAAGTGAGTTTAGGGTGGTTTGAAGGGAAATTCATGGTATTGGGTTTTTTTCTTCTGATCCAGTTCTTTTTGGGCGGTTTTTTTGACGTGTTTTGGCGTCTCCGCTGGGTTTTAGTTGGGTTTTGTTCGTAATCATGTTGGAAAATGGAAAATTCTGGGTTTTGGAGAACACCTGGTAGGTTTAGGATGGTTTTGGGATGGATCTATGGTTTTGTTTTTTTTTTTTTTCTGTTTTTTGGGGGGTTGATCCTGTTCTTTTTTGGGGTGTTTTTGACGTGTTTTGGGGTCTCCGCTGGGTTTTACTTGGCTTCTTATTGGTCATCATGGTGGAAAAGTGTAAATTGTGGGTTTTGGAGAACATCAGGTAGGTTTAGGGGGAATTTTGCGGTGGATCTATGGCTTTTGGGATTTTCTTTCGTTTTTGCGTGTGATCGTGTTCTTTTTTGGGTTGTTTTTGACGTGTTTTGTGGTCTCCGTTGGGTTTTGTTGGGTTTTCCTTTGTCATCATGGTGGAAAAGTGTAAATTGTGGGTTTTGGAGATCATCATGTAGGTTTGGGGGGACTTTTGGGGTGGATCTATGGCTTTTGGGGTTTTCTTTCGTTTTTGGGGGTGATCCTGTTCTTGTTTGGGTTGTTTATGACGTTTTTTGGGGTCTCCGTTGGGTGTTGTTGGGTTCCTAATGGGTTTTATGGTGGTCGGGAGTGGACTTTGGGATTTGGAGAACATCAGGTAGGTTTAGGGGGACATTTGGGGTTGATCTATGGTTTTGGGGTATTTTCTTCCAGTTTTCTGGGGTGATCCTGTTCTTTTTTGTGGTGTTTTTGACGTGTTTTGTGGTCTCCGTTAGGTTTTGTTGGGTTCTTGTATTCATCATGGTGAATGGGAGTGAAATGTGGGATTTGGAGAAGATCAGGTGGGTTTAGGGTGGCTTTGTGGGGAAATTCATGGTTTTTGTTTTTTTTTTTTCTTCTTATCCAGTTCTTTTTTGTGGTGTTTTTAACGTTTTTTGGGGTCTCCGTTGGGTTTCGTTGGGTTTTCCGTTGTCATCATGGTGGAAAATGGTAAATTGTGGGTTTTGGAGAACATCAGGTAGGTTTAGGGGGCCTTTTGGGGTGGATCTATGTCTTTTGGGGTTTACTTCTGTTATTTTGGGATGATCCTGTTCTTTTTTGGGGTGTTTATGCCGTGTTTTGGTGTCTCCGTTGGGCTTTGTTGGGTTCCTAATGGGTTTTATGGTGGTTGGGAGTGGACTTTGGGTTTTGGAGAACATCAGTGTGGTGTTTTTACCGTGCTGGGCAGCTAAACCCCACAACCGCTCTCTCACTCCCCCTCCTTTAGATGAGGAGGGGGAGAAGTAAAGCAAAGAACAACTCACGGGTTGAGATAAGGATAATTATTTAAAGGGAAATAATTATAATAATTAAATAAAGACTACCATGAACTAAACAATTTAACTAAGGGGAAGTAAAAGGGAAAAGGGGAACAAGGGAGGAAAACAAACAAACAAAATAAATGAAAGCTATATGGAAGTGCAGAGGAAAGAAATTACTCTCTACTTCCCACAAATGAGCGATGATTGACCACGTCCTTGAAGCAAGGCCTCAACGCACGCAGCCGGTGTTCGAGAGGAGGACCGAGGTCTTCTCAACGAGAGCCCACCCCTCCCCTCTTCTTCCTGTTTCCTCCTTTTATTGCTGAGTGTGACACCACATGGTATGGAATATCCCTTTGATTGGTTTAGGTCAGCTGCCATAGTGATGTTTCTCTCCTCACTTTTTGCCCACCCCCTAGGAGGGTTAGAGAAAGGCCCAATGCTGTGCCACTGCTGCTCAGCAGTAGACACAACACTGGTGTGATAACACTGCTGTTCCAGCTACAAGTACAGAGTACGGCACTGTATGGGCTGCTGCCGGGAAAGTTAACATTCCAGCCAGACCCAGTACAATCAGGTAGGTTTAGGGTGGTTTTGGGGTGGATCTATGATTTTGGGGATTTTCTTTCGTTTTTGGGCGTGATCCTATTCTTTTTCGGGGTGTTTGTGACGTGTTTTATGGTCTCCGTTGGGTTTTGTTGCGTTTTCCGTTGTCATCGTGGTGGAAAATGGTAAATTGCGATTTTTGGAGAACTTCAGGTAGGTTTAGGGGGACTTCTGGGGTGGATTCATGGTATTTGAGTTTTTCTTCTGTTTTTTTGGGGTGATCCTGTTCTTTTCTGGGGTATTTTTGACGTGTTTTTGGGTCTCCGTTGGGTTTCGTTGTGTTGTCAGTCGTCGTTAAGTTCAATGGGAGTGGATTGTGGGGTTTGGAGACGATCAGGTGAGTTTAGGGTGGTTTTGGGGGGAAATTCATGGTATTGGGGTTTTCTCTTCTGATCCAGTTCTTTTTTGGCGTGTTTTTGATGTGTTTTTGGGTCTCCGTTGGGTTTTAGTTGGGTTCTTGTTGGTCATCATGTTGGAAAATTGTAAATTGTGGGTTTTGGAGAATATCAGGTAGGTTTAGGGTGGTTTTGGGGTGGATCTATGGTTTTGGGGTTTTCTTCTGTTTTTTTTTTTTTTTTTTTTTTTTTTTTTTGTGGTGATCGTGTTCTTTTTTGGGGTGTTTTTGACGTGTTTTGGGGTCTCCGTTGCGTTTTACTTGGCTTCTTATTAGTCATCATGGTGGAAAAGTGTAAATTGTGGGTTTTGGAGAACATCAGGTAGGTTTAGGGGGACCTTCGGGGTGGATCTATGGCTTTTGGTATTTTCTTGTGTTTTCTGGGGTGATCGTGTTCTTTTTTGGCGTGTTTTTGACGTGTTTTGTGGTCTCCCTTGGGTTTTAGTTGGCTTCTTATTGGTCTTCATGTTGGAATAGTTTAAATTGTGGGTTTTGGAGAACATCAGGTAGGTTTAGGGGGATATTTGGGGTGGATCTATGGCTTTTGGGATTATCTTCCAGGTTTGGGGTTGATGGCGTTCTTGTTTGGGGTGTTTTTGAAGTGTTTTGTGGTCTCCATTGGATTTCGTTGGGTTCTCGTTGGTCTTTAAGTTCAATGGGAGTGGATTGTGGGTTTTGGAGAAGATCAAGAGAGTTTAGGGTGGTTTGGGGGGAAATTCATGGTATTGGGTTTTTTTCTTCTGATCCTGTTCTTTTTTGGGCGTGTTTTTGACGTGTTTTTGGGTCTCCGTTGGGTTTTAGTTGGGTTTTGTTCGTAATCATGTTGGAAAATGGAAAATTCTGGGTTTTGGAGAACACCTGGTAGGTTTAGGATGGTTTTGGGATGGATCTATGGTTTTGTTTTTTTTTTTTTTTCTGTTTTTTTGGGGGGTTGATCCTGTTCTTTTTTTGGGTTGTTTTTGACGTGTTTTGGGGTCTCCGCTGGGTTTCGTTGGGTTTTCCTTTGTCATCATGGTGGAAAAGTGTAAATTGTGGGTTTTGGAGTACATCAGGTAGGTTAAGGGGGACTTTTGGGGTGGATCTATGGCTTTTGGGATTATCTTTCTGGTTTGGGGTTGATCACGTTCTTGTTTGGGGTGTTTTTGAAGTGTTTTGTGGTCTCCATTGGATTTCGTTGGGTTCTCGTTGGTCGTTAAGTTCAATGGGAGTTGATTGTGGGTTTTGGAGAAGATCAAGTGAGTTTAGGGTGGTTTGAAGGGAAATTCATGGTATTGGGGTTTTTTCTTCTGATCCAGTTCTTTTTGGGCGGTTTTTTTGACGTGTTTTGGCGTCTCCGCTGGGTTTTAGTTGGGTTTTGTTCGTAATCATGTTGGAAAATGGAAAATTCTGGGTTTTGGAGAACACCTGGTAGGTTTAGGATGGTTTTGGGATGGATCTATGGTTTTGTTTTTTTTTTTTTTCTGTTTTTTGGGGGGTTGATCCTGTTCTTTTTTGGGGTGTTTTTGACGTGTTTTGGGGTCTCCGCTGGGTTTTACTTGGCTTCTTATTGGTCATCATGGTGGAAAAGTGTAAATTGTGGGTTTTGGAGAACATCAGGTAGGTTTAGGGGGACTTTTGGGGTGGATCTATGGCTTTTGGGATTTTCTTTCGTTTTTGCGTGTGATCGTGTTCTTTTTTGGGTTGTTTTTGACGTGTTTTGTGGTCTCCGTTGGGTTTTGTTGGGTTTTCCTTTGTCATCATGGTGGAAAAGTGTAAATTGTGGGTTTTGGAGATCATCATGTAGGTTTGGGGGGACTTTTGGGGTGGATCTATGGCTTTTGGGGTTTTCTTTCGTTTTTGGGGGTGATCCTGTTCTTGTTTGGGTTGTTTATGACGTTTTTTGGGGTCTCCGTTGGGTGTTGTTGGGTTCCTAATGGGTTTTATGGTGGTCGGGAGTGGACTTTGGGATTTGGAGAACATCAGGTAGGTTTAGGGGGACATTTGGGGTGGATCTATGGTTTTGGGGTATTTTCTTCCAGTTTTCTGGGGTGATCCTGTTCTTTTTTGTGGTGTTTTTGACGTGTTTTGTGGTCTCCGTTAGGTTTTGTTGGGTTCTTGTATTCATCATGGTGAATGGGAGTGAAATGTGGGATTTGGAGAAGATCAGGTGGGTTTAGGGTGGCTTTGTGGGGAAATTCATGGTTTTTGTTTTTTTTTTTTCTTCTTATCCAGTTCTTTTTTGTGGTGTTTTTAACGTTTTTTGGGGTCTCCGTTGGGTTTCGTTGGGTTTTCCGTTGTCATCATGGTGGAAAATGGTAAATTGTGGGTTTTGGAGAACATCAGGTAGGTTTAGGGGGCCTTTTGGGGTGGATCTATGTCTTTTGGGGTTTACTTCTGTTATTTTGGGATGATCCTGTTCTTTTTTGGGGTGTTTATGCCGTGTTTTGGTGTCTCCGTTGGGCTTTGTTGGGTTCCTAATGGGTTTTATGGTGGTTGGGAGTGGACTTTGGGTTTTGGAGAACATCAGTGTGGTGTTTTTACCGTGCTGGGCAGGTAAACCCCACAACCGCTCTCTCACTCCCCCTCCTTTAGATGAGGAGGGGGAGAAGTAAAGCAAAGAACAACTCACGGGTTGAGATAAGGATAATTATTTAAAGGGAAATAATTATAATAATTAAATAAAGACTACCATGAACTAAACAATTTAACTAAGGGGAAGTAAAAGGGAAAAGGGGAACAAGGGAGGAAAACAAACAAACAAAATAAATGAAAGCTATATAGAAGTGCAGAGGAAAGAAATTACTCTCTACTTCCCACAAATGAGCGATGATTGACCACGTCCTTGAAGCAAGGCCTCAACGCACGCAGCCGGTGTTCGAGAGGAGGACCGAGGTCTTCTCAACGAGAGCCCACCCCTCCCCTCTTCTTCCTGTTTCCTCCTTTTATTGCTGAGTGTGACACCACATGGTATGGAATATCCCTTTGATTGGTTTAGGTCAGCTGCCATAGTGATGTTTCTCTCCTCACTTTTTGCCCACCCCCTAGGAGGGTTAGAGAAAGGCCCAATGCTGTGCCACTGCTGCTCAGCAGTAGACACAACACTGGTGTGATAACACTGCTGTTCCAGCTACAAGTACAGAGTACGGCACTGTATGGGCTGCTGCCGGGAAAGTTAACATTCCAGCCAGACCCAGTACAATCAGGTAGGTTTAGGGTGGTTTTGGGGTGGATCTATGATTTTGGGGATTTTCTTTCGTTTTTGGGCGTGATCCTATTCTTTTTCGGGGTGTTTGTGACGTGTTTTATGGTCTCCGTTGGGTTTTGTTGCGTTTTCCGTTGTCATCGTGGTGGAAAATGGTAAATTGCGATTTTTGGAGAACTTCAGGTAGGTTTAGGGGGACTTCTGTGGTGGATTCATGGTATTTGAGTTTTTCTTCTGTTTTTTGGGGTGATCCTGTTCTTTTCTGGGGTGTTTTTGACGTGTTTTTGGGTCTCCGTTGGGTTTCGTTGTGTTGTCAGTCGTCGTTAAGTTCAATGGGAGTGGATTGTGGGGTTTGGAGACGATCAGGTGAGTTTAGGGTGGTTTTGGGGGGAAATTCATGGTATTGGGGTTTTCTCTTCTGATCCAGTTCTTTTTTGGCGTGTTTTTGATGTGTTTTTGGGTCTCCGTTGGGTTTTAGTTGGGTTCTTGTTGGTCATCATGTTGGAAAATTGTAAATTGTGGGTTTTGGAGAATATCAGGTAGGTTTAGGGTGGTTTTGGGGTGGATCTATGGTTTTGGGGTTTTCTTTTTTTTTTTTTTTTTTTTTTTTGTGGTGATCGTGTTCTTTTTTGGGGTGTTTTTGACGTGTTTTGGGGTCTCCGTTGCGTTTTACTTGGCTTCTTATTAGTCATCATGGTGGAAAAGTGTAAATTGTGGGTTTTGGAGAACATCAGGTAGGTTTAGGGGGACCTTCGGGGTGGATCTATGGCTTTTGGTATTTTCTTGTGTTTTCTGGGGTGATCGTGTTCTTTTTTGGCGTGTTTTTGACGTGTTTTGTGGTCTCCCTTGGGTTTTAGTTGGCTTCTTATTGGTCTTCATGTTGGAATAGTTTAAATTGTGGGTTTTGGAGAACATCAGGTAGGTTTAGGGGGATATTTGGGGTGGATCTATGGCTTTTGGGATTATCTTCCAGGTTTGGGGTTGATGGCGTTCTTGTTTGGGGTGTTTTTGAAGTGTTTTGTGGTCTCCATTGGATTTCGTTGGGTTCTCGTTGGTCTTTAAGTTCAATGGGAGTGGATTGTGGGTTTTGGAGAAGATCAAGAGAGTTTAGGGTGGTTTGGGGGGAAATTCATGGTATTGGGTTTTTTTCTTCTGATCCTGTTCTTTTTTGGGCGTGTTTTTGACGTGTTTTTGGGTCTCCGTTGGGTTTTAGTTGGGTTTTGTTCGTAATCATGTTGGAAAATGGAAAATTCTGGGTTTTGGAGAACACCTGGTAGGTTTAGGATGGTTTTGGGATGGATCTATGGTTTTGTTTTTTTTTTTTTTTCTGTTTTTTTGGGGGGTTGATCCTGTTCTTTTTTTGGGGTGTTTTTGACGTGTTTTGGGGTCTCCGCTGGGTTTCGTTGGGTTTTCCTTTGTCATCATGGTGGAAAAGTGTAAATTGTGGGTTTTGGAGTACATCAGGTAGGTTAAGGGGGACTTTTGGGGTGGATCTATGGCTTTTGGGATTATCTTTCTGGTTTGGGGTTGATCACGTTCTTGTTTGGGGTGTTTTTGAAGTGTTTTGTGGTCTCCATTGGATTTCGTTGGGTTCTCGTTGGTCGTTAAGTTCAATGGGAGTTGATTGTGGGTTTTGGAGAAGATCAAGTGAGTTTAGGGTGGTTTGAAGGGAAATTCATGGTATTGGGGTTTTTTCTTCTGATCCAGTTCTTTTTGGGCGGTTTTTTTGACGTGTTTTGGCGTCTCCGCTGGGTTTTAGTTGGGTTTTGTTCGTAATCATGTTGGAAAATGGAAAATTCTGGGTTTTGGAGAACACCTGGTAGGTTTAGGATGGTTTTGGGATGGATCTATGGTTTTGTTTTTTTTTTTTCTGTTTTTTTGGGGGGTTGATCCTGTTCTTTTTTGGGGTGTTTTTGACGTGTTTTGGGGTCTCCGCTGGGTTTTACTTGGCTTCTTATTGGTCATCATGGTGGAAAAGTGTAAATTGTGGGTTTTGGAGAACATCAGGTAGGTTTAGGGGGACTTTTGGGGTGGATCTATGGCTTTTGGGATTTTCTTTCGTTTTTGCGTGTGATCGTGTTCTTTTTTGGGTTGTTTTTGACGTGTTTTGTGGTCTCCGTTGGGTTTTGTTGGGTTTTCCTTTGTCATCATGGTGGAAAAGTGTAAATTGTGGGTTTTGGAGATCATCATGTAGGTTTGGGGGGACTTTTGGGGTGGATCTATGGCTTTTGGGGTTTTCTTTCGTTTTTGGGGGTGATCCTGTTCTTGTTTGGGTTGTTTATGACGTTTTTTGGGGTCTCCGTTGGGTGTTGTTGGGTTCCTAATGGGTTTTATGGTGGTCGGGAGTGGACTTTGGGATTTGGAGAACATCAGGTAGGTTTAGGGGGACATTTGGGGTGGATCTATGGTTTTGGGGTATTTTCTTCCAGTTTTCTGGGGTGATCCTGTTCTTTTTTGTGGTGTTTTTGACGTGTTTTGTGGTCTCCGTTAGGTTTTGTTGGGTTCTTGTATTCATCATGGTGAATGGGAGTGAAATGTGGGATTTGGAGAAGATCAGGTGGGTTTAGGGTGGCTTTGTGGGGAAATTCATGGTTTTTGTTTTTTTTTTTTCTTCTTATCCAGTTCTTTTTTGTGGTGTTTTTAACGTTTTTTGGGGTCTCCGTTGGGTTTCGTTGGGTTTTCCGTTGTCATCATGGTGGAAAATGGTAAATTGTGGGTTTTGGAGAACATCAGGTAGGTTTAGGGGGCCTTTTGGGGTGGATCTATGTCTTTTGGGGTTTACTTCTGTTATTTTGGGATGATCCTGTTCTTTTTTGGGGTGTTTATGCCGTGTTTTGGTGTCTCCGTTGGGCTTTGTTGGGTTCCTAATGGGTTTTATGGTGGTTGGGAGTGGACTTTGGGTTTTGGAGAACATCAGTGTGGTGTTTTTACCGTGCTGGGCAGCTAAACCCCACAACCGCTCTCTCACTCCCCCTCCTTTAGATGAGGAGGGGGAGAAGTAAAGCAAAGAACAACTCACGGGTTGAGATAAGGATAATTATTTAAAGGGAAATAATTATAATAATTAAATAAAGACTACCATGAACTAAACAATTTAACTAAGGGGAAGTAAAAGGGAAAAGGGGAACAAGGGAGGAAAACAAACAAACAAAATAAATGAAAGCTATATGGAAGTGCAGAGGAAAGAAATTACTCTCTACTTCCCACAAATGAGCGATGATTGACCACGTCCTTGAAGCAAGGCCTCAACGCACGCAGCCGGTGTTCGAGAGGAGGACCGAGGTCTTCTCAACGAGAGCCCACCCCTCCCCTCTTCTTCCTGTTTCCTCCTTTTATTGCTGAGTGTGACACCACATGGTATGGAATATCCCTTTGATTGGTTTAGGTCAGCTGCCATAGTGATGTTTCTCTCCTCACTTTTTGCCCACCCCCTAGGAGGGTTAGAGAAAGGCCCAATGCTGTGCCACTGCTGCTCAGCAGTAGACACAACACTGGTGTGATAACACTGCTGTTCCAGCTACAAGTACAGAGTACGGCACTGTATGGGCTGCTGCCGGGAAAGTTAACATTCCAGCCAGACCCAGTACAATCAGGTAGGTTTAGGGTGGTTTTGGGGTGGATCTATGATTTTGGGGATTTTCTTTCGTTTTTGGGCGTGATCCTATTCTTTTTGGGGGTGTTTGTGACGTGTTTTATGGTCTCCGTTGGGTTTTGTTGCGTTTTCCGTTGTCATCGTGGTGGAAAATGGTAAATTGCGATTTTTGGAGAACTTCAGGTAGTTTTAGGGGGACTTCTGGGGTGGATTCATGGTATTTGAGTTTTTCTTCTGTTTTTTGGGGTGATCCTGTTCTTTTCTGGGGTATTTTTGACGTGTTTTTGGGTCTCCGTTGGGTTTCGTTGTGTTGTCAGTCGTCGTTAAGTTCAATGGGAGTGGATTGTGGGGTTTGGAGACGATCAGGTGAGTTTAGGGTGGTTTTGGGGGGAAATTCATGGTATTGGGGTTTTCTCTTCTGATCCAGTTCTTTTTTGGCGTGTTTTTGATGTGTTTTTGGGTCTCCGTTGGGTTTTAGTTGGGTTCTTGTTGGTCATCATGTTGGAAAATTGTAAATTGTGGGTTTTGGAGAATATCAGGTAGGTTTAGGGTGGTTTTGGGGTGGATCTATGGTTTTGGGGTTTTCTTCTGTTTTTTTTTTTTTTTTTTTTTTTTTTTTTTTTTGTGGTGATCGTGTTCTTTTTTGGGGTGTTTTTGACGTGTTTTGGGGTCTCCGTTGCGTTTTACTTGGCTTCTTATTAGTCATCATGGTGGAAAAGTGTAAATTGTGGGTTTTGGAGAACATCAGGTAGGTTTAGGGGGACCTTCGGGGTGGATCTATGGCTTTTGGTATTTTCTTGTGTTTTCTGGGGTGATCGTGTTCTTTTTTGGCGTGTTTTTGACGTGTTTTGTGGTCTCCCTTGGGTTTTAGTTGGCTTCTTATTGGTCTTCATGTTGGAATAGTTTAAATTGTGGGTTTCGGAGAACATCAGGTAGGTTTAGGGGGATATTTGGGGTGGATCTATGGCTTTTGGGATTATCTTCCAGGTTTGGGGTTGATGGCGTTCTTGTTTGGGGTGTTTTTGAAGTGTTTTGTGGTCTCCATTGGATTTCGTTGGGTTCTCGTTGGTCGTTAAGTTCAATGGGAGTGGATTGTGGGTTTTGGAGAAGATCAAGAGAGTTTAGGGTGGTTTGGGGGGAAATTCATGGTATTGGGTTTTTTTCTTCTGATCCTGTTCTTTTTTGGCGTGTTTTTGACGTGTTTTTGAGTCTCCGTTGGGTTTTAGTTGGGTTTTGTTCGTAATCATGTTGGAAAATGGAAAATTCTGGGTTTTGGAGAACACCTGGTAGGTTTAGGATGGTTTTGGGATGGATCTATGGTTTTGTTTTTTTTTTTTCTGTTTTTTTGGGGGGTTGATCCTGTTCTTTTTTGGGGTGTTTTTGACGTGTTTTGGGGTCTCCGCTGGGTTTCGTTGGGTTTTCCTTTGTCATCATGGTGGAAAAGTGTAAATTGTGGGTTTTGGAGTACATCAGGTAGGTTAAGGGGGACTTTTGGGGTGGATCTATGGCTTTTGGGATTATCTTTCTGGTTTGGGGTTGATCGCGTTCTTGTTTGGGGTGTTTTTGAAGTGTTTTGTGGTCTCCATTGGATTTCGTTGGGTTCTCGTTGGTCGTTAAGTTCAATGGGAGTGGATTGTGGGTTTTGGAGAAGATCAAGTGAGTTTAGGGTGGTTTGAAGGGAAATTCATGGTATTGGGGTTTTTTCTTCTGATCCAGTTCTTTTTGGGCATGTTTTTGATGTGTTTTGGGGTCTCCGCTGGGTTTTAGTTGGGTTTTGTTCGTAATCATGTTGGAAAATGGAAAATTCTGGGTTTTGGAGAACACCTGGTAGGTTTAGGATGGTTTTGGGATGGATCTATGGTTTTTTTTTTTTTTTCTTTTCTGTTTTTTGGGGGGTTGATCCTGTTCTTTTTTGGGGTGTTTTTGACGTGTTTTGGGGTCTCCGCTGGGTTTTACTTGGCTTCTTATTGGTCATCATGGTGGAAAAGTGTAAATTGTGGGTTTTGGAGAACATCAGGTAGGTTAAGGGGGACTTTTGGGGTGGATCTATGGCTTTTGGGATTTTCTTTCGTTTTTGCGTGTGATCGTGTTCTTTTTGGGTTGTTTTTGACGTGTTTTGTGGTCTCCGTTGGGTTTTGTTGGGTTTTCCTTTGTCATCATGGTGGAAAAGTGTAAATTGTGGGTTTTGGAGATCATCATGTAGGTTTGGGGGGACTTTTGGGGTGGATCTATGGCTTTTGGGGTTTTCTTTCGTTTTTGGGGGTGATCCTGTTCTTGTTTGGGTTGTTTATGACGTTTTTTGGGGTCTCCGTTGGGTGTTGTTGGGTTCCTAATGGGTTTTATGGTGGTCGGGAGTGGACTTTGGGATTTGGAGAACATCAGGTAGGTTTAGGGGGACATTTGGGGTGGATCTAT
This sequence comes from Aythya ferina, assembly GCF_964211825.1. Taxonomy (NCBI): domain Eukaryota; kingdom Metazoa; phylum Chordata; class Aves; order Anseriformes; family Anatidae; genus Aythya; species Aythya ferina. The sequence continues at coordinate 194,995 of NW_028181455.1, forward strand.
GGTTTTGGGGTATTTTCTTCCAGTTTTCTGGGGTGATCCTGTTCTTTTTTGTGGTGTTTTTGACGTGTTTTGTGGTCTCCGTTAGGTTTTGTTGGGTTCTTGTATTCATCATGGTGAATGGGAGTGAAATGTGGGATTTGGAGAAGATCAGGTGGGTTTAGGGTGGCTTTGTGGGGAAATTCATGGTTTTTGTTTTTTTTTTTTTCTTCTTATCCAGTTCTTTTTTGTGGTGTTTTTAACGTTTTTTGGGGTCTCCGTTGGGTTTCGTTGGGTTTTCCGTTGTCATCATGGTGGAAAATGGTAAATTGTGGGTTTTGGAGAACATCAGGTAGGTTTAGGGGGCCTTTTGGGGTGGATCTATGTCTTTTGGGGTTTACTTCTGTTATTTTGGGATGATCCTGTTCTTTTTTGGGGTGTTTATGCCGTGTTTTGGTGTCTCCGTTGGGCTTTGTTGGGTTCCTAATGGGTTTTATGGTGGTTGGGAGTGGACTTTGGGTTTTGGAGAACATCAGTGTGGTGTTTTTACCGTGCTGGGCAGCTAAACCCCACAACCGCTCTCTCACTCCCCCTCCTTTAGATGAGGAGGGGGAGAAGTAAAGCAAAGAACAACTCACGGGTTGAGATAAGGATAATTATTTAAAGGGAAATAATTATAATAATTAAATAAAGACTACCATGAACTAAACAATTTAACTAAGGGGAAGTAAAAGGGAAAAGGGGAACAAGGGAGGAAAACAAACAAACAAAATAAATGAAAGCTATATGGAAGTGCAGAGGAAAGAAATTACTCTCTACTTCCCACAAATGAGCGATGATTGACCACGTCCTTGAAGCAAGGCCTCAACGCACGCAGCCGGTGTTCGAGAGGAGGACCGAGGTCTTCTCAACGAGAGCCCACCCCTCCCCTCTTCTTCCTGTTTCCTCCTTTTATTGCTGAGTGTGACACCACATGGTATGGAATATCCCTTTGATTGGTTTAGGTCAGCTGCCATAGTGATGTTTCTCTCCTCACTTTTTGCCCACCCCCTAGGAGGGTTAGAGAAAGGCCCAATGCTGTGCCACTGCTGCTCAGCAGTAGACACAACACTGGTGTGATAACACTGCTGTTCCAGCTACAAGTACAGAGTACGGCACTGTATGGGCTGCTGCCGGGAAAGTTAACATTCCAGCCAGACCCAGTACAATCAGGTAGGTTTAGGGTGGTTTTGGGGTGGATCTATGATTTTGGGGATTTTCTTTCGTTTTTGGGCGTGATCCTATTCTTTTTGGGGGTGTTTGTGACGTGTTTTATGGTCTCCGTTGGGTTTTGTTGCGTTTTCCGTTGTCATCGTGGTGGAAAATGGTAAATTGCGATTTTTGGAGAACTTCAGGTAGTTTTAGGGGGACTTCTGGGGTGGATTCATGGTATTTGAGTTTTTCTTCTGTTTTTTGGGGTGATCCTGTTCTTTTCTGGGGTATTTTTGACGTGTTTTTGGGTCTCCGTTGGGTTTCGTTGTGTTGTCAGTCGTCGTTAAGTTCAATGGGAGTGGATTGTGGGGTTTGGAGACGATCAGGTGAGTTTAGGGTGGTTTTGGGGGGAAATTCATGGTATTGGGGTTTTCTCTTCTGATCCAGTTCTTTTTTGGCGTGTTTTTGATGTGTTTTTGGGTCTCCGTTGGGTTTTAGTTGGGTTCTTGTTGGTCATCATGTTGGAAAATTGTAAATTGTGGGTTTTGGAGAATATCAGGTAGGTTTAGGGTGGTTTTGGGGTGGATCTATGGTTTTGGGGTTTTCTTCTGTTTTTTTTTTTTTTTTTTTTTTTTTTTTTTTTGTGGTGATCGTGTTCTTTTTTGGGGTGTTTTTGACGTGTTTTGGGGTCTCCGTTGCGTTTTACTTGGCTTCTTATTAGTCATCATGGTGGAAAAGTGTAAATTGTGGGTTTTGGAGAACATCAGGTAGGTTTAGGGGGACCTTCGGGGTGGATCTATGGCTTTTGGTATTTTCTTGTGTTTTCTGGGGTGATCGTGTTCTTTTTTGGCGTGTTTTTGACGTGTTTTGTGGTCTCCCTTGGGTTTTAGTTGGCTTCTTATTGGTCTTCATGTTGGAATAGTTTAAATTGTGGGTTTCGGAGAACATCAGGTAGGTTTAGGGGGATATTTGGGGTGGATCTATGGCTTTTGGGATTATCTTCCAGGTTTGGGGTTGATGGCGTTCTTGTTTGGGGTGTTTTTGAAGTGTTTTGTGGTCTCCATTGGATTTCGTTGGGTTCTCGTTGGTCGTTAAGTTCAATGGGAGTGGATTGTGGGTTTTGGAGAAGATCAAGAGAGTTTAGGGTGGTTTGGGGGGAAATTCATGGTATTGGGTTTTTTTCTTCTGATCCTGTTCTTTTTTGGCGTGTTTTTGACGTGTTTTTGAGTCTCCGTTGGGTTTTAGTTGGGTTTTGTTCGTAATCATGTTGGAAAATGGAAAATTCTGGGTTTTGGAGAACACCTGGTAGGTTTAGGATGGTTTTGGGATGGATCTATGGTTTTGTTTTTTTTTTTTCTGTTTTTTTGGGGGGTTGATCCTGTTCTTTTTTGGGGTGTTTTTGACGTGTTTTGGGGTCTCCGCTGGGTTTCGTTGGGTTTTCCTTTGTCATCATGGTGGAAAAGTGTAAATTGTGGGTTTTGGAGTACATCAGGTAGGTTAAGGGGGACTTTTGGGGTGGATCTATGGCTTTTGGGATTATCTTTCTGGTTTGGGGTTGATCGCGTTCTTGTTTGGGGTGTTTTTGAAGTGTTTTGTGGTCTCCATTGGATTTCGTTGGGTTCTCGTTGGTCGTTAAGTTCAATGGGAGTGGATTGTGGGTTTTGGAGAAGATCAAGTGAGTTTAGGGTGGTTTGAAGGGAAATTCATGGTATTGGGGTTTTTTCTTCTGATCCAGTTCTTTTTGGGCATGTTTTTGATGTGTTTTGGGGTCTCCGCTGGGTTTTAGTTGGGTTTTGTTCGTAATCATGTTGGAAAATGGAAAATTCTGGGTTTTGGAGAACACCTGGTAGGTTTAGGATGGTTTTGGGATGGATCTATGGTTTTTTTTTTTTTTTCTTTTCTGTTTTTTGGGGGGTTGATCCTGTTCTTTTTTGGGGTGTTTTTGACGTGTTTTGGGGTCTCCGCTGGGTTTTACTTGGCTTCTTATTGGTCATCATGGTGGAAAAGTGTAAATTGTGGGTTTTGGAGAACATCAGGTAGGTTTAGGGGGACTTTTGGGGTGGATCTATGGCTTTTGGGATTTTCTTTCGTTTTTGCGTGTGATCGTGTTCTTTTTGGGTTGTTTTTGACGTGTTTTGTGGTCTCCGTTGGGTTTTGTTGGGTTTTCCTTTGTCATCATGGTGGAAAAGTGTAAATTGTGGGTTTTGGAGATCATCATGTAGGTTTGGGGGGACTTTTGGGGTGGATCTATGGCTTTTGGGGTTTTCTTTCGTTTTTGGGGGTGATCCTGTTCTTGTTTGGGTTGTTTATGACGTTTTTTGGGGTCTCCGTTGGGTGTTGTTGGGTTCCTAATGGGTTTTATGGTGGTCGGGAGTGGACTTTGGGATTTGGAGAACATCAGGTAGGTTTAGGGGGACATTTGGGGTGGATCTATGGTTTTGGGGTATTTTCTTCCAGTTTTCTGGGGTGATCCTGTTCTTTTTTGTGGTGTTTTTGACGTGTTTTGTGGTCTCCGTTAGGTTTTGTTGGGTTCTTGTATTCATCATGGTGAATGGGAGTGAAATGTGGGATTTGGAGAAGATCAGGTGGGTTTAGGGTGGCTTTGTGGGGAAATTCATGGTTTTTGTTTTTTTTTTTTTCTTCTTATCCAGTTCTTTTTTGTGGTGTTTTTAACGTTTTTTGGGGTCTCCGTTGGGTTTCGTTGGGTTTTCCGTTGTCATCATGGTGGAAAAAGGTAAATTGTGGGTTTTGGAGAACATCAGGTAGGTTTAGGGGGACCTTCGGGGTGGATCTATGGCTTTTGGTATTTTCTTGTGTTTTCTGGGGTGATCGTGTTCTTTTTTGGCGTGTTTTTGACGTGTTTTGTGGTCTCCCTTGGGTTTTAGTTGGCTTCTTATTGGTCTTCATGTTGGAATAGTTTAAATTGTGGGTTTTGGAGAACATCAGGTAGGTTTAGGGGGATATTTGGGGTGGATCTATGGCTTTTGGGATTATCTTCCAGGTTTGGGGTTGATGGCGTTCTTGTTTGGGGTGTTTTTGAAGTGTTTTGTGGTCTCCATTGGATTTCGTTGGGTTCTCGTTGGTCGTTAAGTTCAATGGGAGTGGATTGTGGGTTTTGGAGAAGATCAAGAGAGTTTAGGGTGGTTTGGGGGGAAATTCATGGTATTGGGTTTTTTTCTTCTGATCCTGTTCTTTTTTGGCGTGTTTTTGACGTGTTTTTGGGTCTCCGTTGGGCTTTAGTTGGGTTTTGTTCGTAATCATGTTGGAAAATGGAAAATTCTGGGTTTTGCAGAACACCTGGTAGGTTTAGGATGGTTTTGGGATGGATCTATGGTTTTGTTTTTTTTTTTTCTGTTTTTTTGGGGGGTTGATCCTGTTCTTTTTTGGGGTGTTTTTGACGTGTTTTGGGGTCTCCACTGGGTTTCGTTGGGTTTTCCTTTGTCATCATGGTGGAAAAGTGTAAATTGTGGGTTTTGGAGAATATCAGGTAGGTTTAGGGTGGTTTTGGGGTGGTTCTATGGTTTTGGGGTTTTCTTCTGTTTTTTTTTTTTTTTTTTTTTTTTTTTGTGGTGATCGTGTTCTTTTTTGGGGTGTTTTTGACGTGTTTTGGGGTCTCCGTTGCGTTTTACTTGGCTTCTTATTAGTCATCATGGTGGAAAAGTGTAAATTGTGGGTTTTGGAGAACATCAGGTAGGTTTAGGGGGACCTTCGGGGTGGATCTATGGCTTTTGGTATTTTCTTGTGTTTTCTGGGGTGATCGTGTTCTTTTTTGGCGTGTTTTTGACGTGTTTTGTGGTCTCCCTTGGGTTTTAGTTGGCTTCTTATTGGTCTTCATGTTGGAATAGTTTAAATTGTGGGTTTTGGAGAACATCAGGTAGGTTTAGGGGGATATTTGGGGTGGATCTATGGCTTTTGGGATTATCTTCCAGGTTTGGGGTTGATCGCGTTCTTGTTTGGGGTGTTTTTGAAGTGTTTTGTGGTCTCCATTGGATTTCGTTGGGTTCTCGTTGGTCTTTAAGTTCAATGGGAGTGGATTGTGGGTTTTGGAGAAGATCAAGAGAGTTTAGGGTGGTTTGGGGGGAAATTCATGGTATTGGGTTTTTTTCTTCTGATCCTGTTCTTTTTTGGCGTGTTTTTGACGTGTTTTTGGGTCTCCGTTGGGTTTTAGTTGGGTTTTGTTCGTAATCATGTTGGAAAATGGAAAATTCTGGGTTTTGGAGAACACCTGGTAGGTTTAGGATGGTTTTGGGATGGATCTATGGTTTTTTTTTTTTTTTCTTTTCTGTTTTTTGGGGGGTTGATCCTGTTCTTTTTTGGGGTGTTTTTGACGTGTTTTGGGGTCTCCGCTGGGTTTTACTTGGCTTCTTATTGGTCATCATGGTGGAAAAGTGTAAATTGTGGGTTTTGGAGAAGATCAGGTAGGTTTAGGGGGACTTTTGGGGTGGATCTATGGCTTTTGGGATTTTCTTTCGTTTTTGCGTGTGATCGTGTTCTTTTTGGGTTGTTTTTGACGTGTTTTGTGGTCTCCGTTGGGTTTTGTTGGGTTTTCCTTTGTCATCATGGTGGAAAAGTGTAAATTGTGGGTTTTGGAGATCATCATGTAGGTTTGGGGGGACTTTTGAGGTGGATCTATGGCTTTTGGGGTTTTCTTTCGTTTTTGGGGGTGATCCTGTTCTTGTTTGGGTTGTTTATGACGTTTTTTGGGGTCTCCGTTGGGTGTTGTTGGGTTCCTAATGGGTTTTATGGTGGTCGGGAGTGGACTTTGGGATTTGGAGAACATCAGGTAGGTTTAGGGGGACATTTGGGGTGGATCTATGGTTTTGGGGTATTTTCTTCCAGTTTTCTGGGGTGATCCTGTTCTTTTTTGTGGTGTTTTTGACGTGTTTTGTGGTCTCCGTTAGGTTTTGTTGGGTTCTTGTATTCATCATGGTGAATGGGAGTGAAATGTGGGATTTGGAGAAGATCAGGTGGGTTTAGGGTGGCTTTGTGGGGAAATTCATGGTTTTTGTTTTTTTTTTTTCTTCTTATCCAGTTCTTTTTTGTGGTGTTTTTAACGTTTTTTGGGGTCTCCGTTGGGTTTCGTTGGGTTTTCCGTTGTCATCATGGTGGAAAATGGTAAATTGTGGGTTTTGGAGAACATCAGGTAGGTTTAGGGGGCCTTTTGGGGTGGATCTATGTCTTTTGGGGTTTACTTCTGTTATTTTGGGATGATCCTGTTCTTTTTTGGGGTGTTTATGCCGTGTTTTGGTGTCTCCGTTGGGCTTTGTTGGGTTCCTAATGGGTTTTATGGTGGTTGGGAGTGGACTTTGGGTTTTGGAGAACATCAGTGTGGTGTTTTTACCGTGCTGGGCAGCTAAACCCCACAACCGCTCTCTCACTCCCCCTCCTTTAGATGAGGAGGGGGAGAAGTAAAGCAAAGAACAACTCACGGGTTGAGATAAGGATAATTATTTAAAGGGAAATAATTATAATAATTAAATAAAGACTACCATGAACTAAACAATTTAACTAAGGGGAAGTAAAAGGGAAAAGGGGAACAAGGGAGGAAAACAAACAAACAAAATAAATGAAAGCTATATGGAAGTGCAGAGGAAAGAAATTACTCTCTACTTCCCACAAATGAGCGATGATTGACCACGTCCTTGAAGCAAGGCCTCAACGCACGCAGCCGGTGTTCGAGAGGAGGACCGAGGTCTTCTCAACGAGAGCCCACCCCTCCCCTCTTCTTCCTGTTTCCTCCTTTTATTGCTGAGTGTGACACCACATGGTATGGAATATCCCTTTGATTGGTTTAGGTCAGCTGCCATAGTGATGTTTCTCTCCTCACTTTTTGCCCACCCCCTAGGAGGGTTAGAGAAAGGCCCAATGCTGTGCCACTGCTGCTCAGCAGTAGACACAACACTGGTGTGATAACACTGCTGTTCCAGCTACAAGTACAGAGTACGGCACTGTATGGGCTGCTGCCGGGAAAATTAACATTCCAGCCAGACCCAGTACAATCAGGTAGGTTTAGGGTGGTTTTGGGGTGGATCTATGATTTTGGGGATTTTCTTTCGTTTTTGGGCGTGATCCTATTCTTTTTGGGGGTGTTTGTGACGTGTTTTATGGTCTCCGTTGGGTTTTGTTGCGTTTTCCGTTGTCATCGTGGTGGAAAATGGTAAATTGCGATTTTTGGAGAACTTCAGGTAGTTTTAGGGGGACTTCTGGGGTGGATTCATGGTATTTGAGTTTTTCTTCTGTTTTTTGGGGTGATCCTGTTCTTTTCTGGGGTATTTTTGACGTGTTTTTGGGTCTCCGTTGGGTTTCGTTGTGTTGTCAGTCGTCGTTAAGTTCAATGGGAGTGGATTGTGGGGTTTGGAGACGATCAGGTGAGTTTAGGGTGGTTTTGGGGGGAAATTCATGGTATTGGGGTTTTCTCTTCTGATCCAGTTCTTTTTTGGCGTGTTTTTGATGTGTTTTTGGGTCTCCGTTGGGTTTTAGTTGGGTTCTTGTTGGTCATCATGTTGGAAAATTGTAAATTGTGGGTTTTGGAGAATATCAGGTAGGTTTAGGGTGGTTTTGGGGTGGATCTATGGTTTTGGGGTTTTCTTCTGTTTTTTTTTTTTTTTTTTTTTTTTTTGTGGTGATCGTGTTCTTTTTTGGGGTGTTTTTGACGTGTTTTGGGGTCTCCGTTGCGTTTTACTTGGCTTCTTATTAGTCATCATGGTGGAAAAGTGTAAATTGTGGGTTTTGGAGAACATCAGGTAGGTTTAGGGGGACCTTCGGGGTGGATCTATGGCTTTTGGTATTTTCTTGTGTTTTCTGGGGTGATCGTGTTCTTTTTTGGCGTGTTTTTGACGTGTTTTGTGGTCTCCCTTGGGTTTTAGTTGGCTTCTTATTGGTCTTCATGTTGGAATAGTTTAAATTGTGGGTTTTGGAGAACATCAGGTAGGTTTAGGGGGATATTTGGGGTGGATCTATGGCTTTTGGGATTATCTTCCAGGTTTGGGGTTGATGGCGTTCTTGTTTGGGGTGTTTTTGAAGTGTTTTGTGGTCTCCATTGGATTTCGTTGGGTTCTCGTTGGTCGTTAAGTTCAATGGGAGTGGATTGTGGGTTTTGGAGAAGATCAAGAGAGTTTAGGGTGGTTTGGGGGGAAATTCATGGTATTGGGTTTTTTTCTTCTGATCCTGTTCTTTTTTGGCGTGTTTTTGACGTGTTTTTGGGTCTCCGTTGGGTTTTAGTTGGGTTTTGTTCGTAATCATGTTGGAAAATGGAAAATTCTGGGTTTTGGAGAACACCTGGTAGGTTTAGGATGGTTTTGGGATGGATCTATGGTTTTGTTTTTTTTTTTTCTGTTTTTTTGGGGGGTTGATCCTGTTCTTTTTTGGGGTGTTTTTGACGTGTTTTGGGGTCTCCGCTGGGTTTCGTTGGGTTTTCCTTTGTCATCATGGTGGAAAAGTGTAAATTGTGGGTTTTGGAGTACATCAGGTAGGTTAAGGGGGACTTTTGGGGTGGATCTATGGCTTTTGGGATTATCTTTCTGGTTTGGGGTTGATCGCGTTCTTGTTTGGGGTGTTTTTGAAGTGTTTTGTGGTCTCCATTGGATTTCGTTGGGTTCTCGTTGGTCGTTAAGTTCAATGGGAGTGGATTGTGGGTTTTGGAGAAGATCAAGTGAGTTTAGGGTGGTTTGAAGGGAAATTCATGGTATTGGGTTTTTTTCTTCTGATCCAGTTCTTTTTGGGCATGTTTTTGATGTGTTTTGGGGTCTCCGCTGGGTTTTAGTTGGGTTTTGTTCGTAATCATGTTGGAAAATGGAAAATTCTGGGTTTTGGAGAACACCTGGTAGGTTTAGGATGGTTTTGGGATGGATCTATGGTTTTTTTTTTTTTTTCTTTTCTGTTTTTTGGGGGGTTGATCCTGTTCTTTTTTGGGGTGTTTTTGACGTGTTTTGGGGTCTCCGCTGGGTTTTACTTGGCTTCTTATTGGTCATCATGGTGGAAAAGTGTAAATTGTGGGTTTTGGAGAACATCAGGTAGGTTTAGGGGGAATTTTGCGGTGGATCTATGGCTTTTGGGATTTTCTTTCGTTTTTGCGTGTGATCGTGTTCTTTTTGGGTTGTTTTTGACGTGTTTTGTGGTCTCCGTTGGGTTTTGTTGGGTTTTCCTTTGTCATCATGGTGGAAAAGTGTAAATTGTGGGTTTTGGAGATCATCATGTAGGTTTGGGGGGACTTTTGGGGTGGATCTATGGCTTTTGGGGTTTTCTTTCGTTTTTGGGGGTGATCCTGTTCTTGTTTGGGTTGTTTATGACGTTTTTTGGGGTCTCCGTTGGGTGTTGTTGGGTTCCTAATGGGTTTTATGGTGGTCGGGAGTGGACTTTGGGATTTGGAGAACATCAGGTAGGTTTAGGGGGACATTTGGGGTGGATCTATGGTTTTGGGGTATTTTCTTCCAGTTTTCTGGGGTGATCCTGTTCTTTTTTGTGGTGTTTTTGACGTGTTTTGTGGTCTCCGTTAGGTTTTGTTGGGTTCTTGTATTCATCATGGTGAATGGGAGTGAAATGTGGGATTTGGAGAAGATCAGGTGGGTTTAGGGTGGCTTTGTGGGGAAATTCATGGTTTTTGTTTTTTTTTTTTTCTTCTTATCCAGTTCTTTTTTGTGGTGTTTTTAACGTTTTTTGGGGTCTCCGTTGGGTTTCGTTGGGTTTTCCGTTGTCATCATGGTGGAAAATGGTAAATTGTGGGTTTTGGAGAACATCAGGTAGGTTTAGGGGGCCTTTTGGGGTGGATCTATGTCTTTTGGGGTTTACTTCTGTTATTTTGGGATGATCCTGTTCTTTTTTGGGGTGTTTATGCCGTGTTTTGGTGTCTCCGTTGGGCTTTGTTGGGTTCCTAATGGGTTTTATGGTGGTTGGGAGTGGACTTTGGGTTTTGGAGAACATCAGTGTGGTGTTTTTACCGTGCTGGGCAGCTAAACCCCACAACCGCTCTCTCACTCCCCCTCCTTTAGATGAGGAGGGGGAGAAGTAAAGCAAAGAACAACTCACGGGTTGAGATAAGGATAATTATTTAAAGGGAAATAATTATAATAATTAAATAAAGACTACCATGAACTAAACAATTTAACTAAGGGGAAGTAAAAGGGAAAAGGGGAACAAGGGAGGAAAACAAACAAACAAAATAAATGAAAGCTATATGGAAGTGCAGAGGAAAGAAATTACTCTCTACTTCCCACAAATGAGCGATGATTGACCACGTCCTTGAAGCAAGGCCTCAACGCACGCAGCCGGTGTTCGAGAGGAGGACCGAGGTCTTCTCAACGAGAGCCCACCCCTCCCCTCTTCTTCCTGTTTCCTCCTTTTATTGCTGAGTGTGACACCACATGGTATGGAATATCCCTTTGATTGGTTTAGGTCAGCTGCCATAGTGATGTTTCTCTCCTCACTTTTTGCCCACCCCCTAGGAGGGTTAGAGAAAGGCCCAATGCTGTGCCACTGCTGCTCAGCAGTAGACACAACACTGGTGTGATAACACTGCTGTTCCAGCTACAAGTACAGAGTACGGCACTGTATGGGCTGCTGCCGGGAAAGTTAACATTCCAGCCAGACCCAGTACAATCAGGTAGGTTTAGGGTGGTTTTGGGGTGGATCTATGATTTTGGGGATTTTCTTTCGTTTTTGGGCGTGATCCTATTCTTTTTGGGGGTGTTTGTGACGTGTTTTATGGTCTCCGTTGGGTTTTGTTGCGTTTTCCGTTGTCATCGTGGTGGAAAATGGTAAATTGCGATTTTTGGAGAACTTCAGGTAGTTTTAGGGGGACTTCTGGGGTGGATTCATGGTATTTGAGTTTTTCTTCTGTTTTTTGGGGTGATCCTGTTCTTTTCTGGGGTATTTTTGACGTGTTTTTGGGTCTCCGTTGGGTTTCGTTGTGTTGTCAGTCGTCGTTAAGTTCAATGGGAGTGGATTGTGGGGTTTGGAGACGATCGGGTGAGTTTAGGGTGGTTTTGGGGGGAAATTCATGGTATTGGGGTTTTCTCTTCTGATCCAGTTCTTTTTTGGCGTGTTTTTGATGTGTTTTTGGGTCTCCGTTGGGTTTTAGTTGGGTTCTTGTTGGTCATCATGTTGGAAAATTGTAAATTGTGGGTTTTGGAGAATATCAGGTAGGTTTAGGGTGGTTTTGGGGTGGATCTATGGTTTTGGGGTTTTCTTCTGTTTTTTTTTTTTTTTTTTTTTTTTTTTTTTTTGTGGTGATCGTGTTCTTTTTTGGGGTGTTTTTGACGTGTTTTGGGGTCTCCGTTGCGTTTTACTTGGCTTCTTATTAGTCATCATGGTGGAAAAGTGTAAATTGTGGGTTTTGGAGAACATCAGGTAGGTTTAGGGGGACCTTCGGGGTGGATCTATGGCTTTTGGTATTTTCTTGTGTTTTCTGGGGTGATCGTGTTCTTTTTTGGCGTGTTTTTGACGTGTTTTGTGGTCTCCCTTGGGTTTTAGTTGGCTTCTTATTGGTCTTCATGTTGGAATAGTTTAAATTGTGGGTTTTGGAGAACATCAGGTAGGTTTAGGGGGATATTTGGGGTGGATCTATGGCTTTTGGGATTATCTTCCAGGTTTGGGGTTGATGGCGTTCTTGTTTGGGGTGTTTTTGAAGTGTTTTGTGGTCTCCATTGGATTTCGTTGGGTTCTCGTTGGTCGTTAAGTTCAATGGGAGTGGATTGTGGGTTTTGGAGAAGATCAAGAGAGTTTAGGGTGGTTTGGGGGGAAATTCATGGTATTGGGTTTTTTTCTTCTGATCCTGTTCTTTTTTGGCGTGTTTTTGACGTGTTTTTGAGTCTCCGTTGGGTTTTAGTTGGGTTTTGTTCGTAATCATGTTGGAAAATGGAAAATTCTGGGTTTTGGAGAACACCTGGTAGGTTTAGGATGGTTTTGGGATGGATCTATGGTTTTGTTTTTTTTTTTTCTGTTTTTTTGGGGGGTTGATCCTGTTCTTTTTTGGGGTGTTTTTGACGTGTTTTGGGGTCTCCGCTGGGTTTCGTTGGGTTTTCCTTTGTCATCATGGTGGAAAAGTGTAAATTGTGGGTTTTGGAGTACATCAGGTAGGTTAAGGGGGACTTTTGGGGTGGATCTATGGCTTTTGGGATTATCTTTCTGGTTTGGGGTTGATCGCGTTCTTGTTTGGGGTGTTTTTGAAGTGTTTTGTGGTCTCCATTGGATTTCGTTGGGTTCTCGTTGGTCGTTAAGTTCAGTGGGAGTGGATTGTGGGTTTTGGAGAAGATCAAGTGAGTTTAGGGTGGTTTGAAGGGAAATTCATGGTATTGGGGTTTTTTCTTCTGATCCAGTTCTTTTTGGGCATGTTTTTGATGTGTTTTGGGGTCTCCGCTGGGTTTTAGTTGGGTTTTGTTCGTAATCATGTTGGAAAATGGAAAATTCTGGGTTTTGGAGAACACCTGGTAGGTTTAGGATGGTTTTGGGATGGATCTATGGTTTTTTTTTTTTTTTCTTTTCTGTTTTTTGGGGGGTTGATCCTGTTCTTTTTTGGGGTGTTTTTGACGTGTTTTGGGGTCTCCGCTGGGTTTTACTTGGCTTCTTATTGGTCATCATGGTGGAAAAGTGTAAATTGTGGGTTTTGGAGAACATCAGGTAGGTTTAGGGGGACTTTTGGGGTGGATCTATGGCTTTTGGGATTTTCTTTCGTTTTTGCGTGTGATCGTGTTCTTTTTGGGTTGTTTTTGACGTGTTTTGTGGTCTCCGTTGGGTTTTGTTGGGTTTTCCTTTGTCATCATGGTGGAAAAGTGTAAATTGTGGGTTTTGGAGATCATCATGTAGGTTTGGGGGGACTTTTGGGGTGGATCTATGGCTTTTGGGGTTTTCTTTCGTTTTTGGGGGTGATCCTGTTCTTGTTTGGGTTGTTTATGACGTTTTTTGGGGTCTCCGTTGGGTGTTGTTGGGTTCCTAATGGGTTTTATGGTGGTCGGGAGTGGACTTTGGGATTTGGAGAACATCAGGTAGGTTTAGGGGGACATTTGGGGTGGATCTATGGTTTTGGGGTATTTTCTTCCAGTTTTCTGGGGTGATCCTGTTCTTTTTTGTGGTGTTTTTGACGTGTTTTGTGGTCTCCGTTAGGTTTTGTTGGGTTCTTGTATTCATCATGGTGAATGGGAGTGAAATGTGGGATTTGGAGAAGATCAGGTGGGTTTAGGGTGGCTTTGTGGGGAAATTCATGGTTTTTGTTTTTTTTTTTTTCTTCTTATCCAGTTCTTTTTTGTGGTGTTTTTAACGTTTTTTGGGGTCTCCGTTGGGTTTCGTTGGGTTTTCCGTTGTCATCATGGTGGAAAATGGTAAATTGTGGGTTTTGGAGAACATCAGGTAGGTTTAGGGGGCCTTTTGGGGTGGATCTATGTCTTTTGGGGTTTACTTCTGTTATTTTGGGATGATCCTGTTCTTTTTTGGGGTGTTTATGCCGTGTTTTGGTGTCTCCGTTGGGCTTTGTTGGGTTCCTAATGGGTTTTATGGTGGTTGGGAGTGGACTTTGGGTTTTGGAGAACATCAGTGTGGTGTTTTTACCGTGCTGGGCAGCTAAACCCCACAACCGCTCTCTCACTACCCCTCCTTTAGATGAGGAGGGGGAGAAGTAAAGCAAAGAACAACTCACGGGTTGAGATAAGGATAATTATTTAAAGGGAAATAATTATAATAATTAAATAAAGACTACCATGAACTAAACAATTTAACTAAGGGGAAGTAAAAGGGAAAAGGGGAACAAGGGAGGAAAACAAACAAACAAAATAAATGAAAGCTATATGGAAGTGCAGAGGAAAGAAATTACTCTCTACTTCCCACAAATGAGCGATGATTGACCACGTCCTTGAAGCAAGGCCTCAACGCACGCAGCCGGTGTTCGAGAGGAGGACCGAGGTCTTCTCAACGAGAGCCCACCCCTCCCCTCTTCTTCCTGTTTCCTCCTTTTATTGCTGAGTGTGACACCACATGGTATGGAATATCCCTTTGATTGGTTTAGGTCAGCTGCCATAGTGATGTTTCTCTCCTCACTTTTTGCCCACCCCCTAGGAGGGTTAGAGAAAGGCCCAATGCTGTGCCACTGCTGCTCAGCAGTAGACACAACACTGGTGTGATAACACTGCTGTTCCAGCTACAAGTACAGAGTACGGCACTGTATGGGCTGCTGCCGGGAAAGTTAACATTCCAGCCAGACCCAGTACAATCAGGTAGGTTTAGGGTGGTTTTGGGGTGGATCTATGATTTTGGGGATTTTCTTTCGTTTTTGGGCGTGATCCTATTCTTTTTGGGGGTGTTTGTGACGTGTTTTATGGTCTCCGTTGGGTTTTGTTGCGTTTTCCGTTGTCATCGTGGTGGAAAATGGTAAATTGCGATTTTTGGAGAACTTCAGGTAGTTTTAGGGGGACTTCTGGGGTGGATTCATGGTATTTGAGTTTTTCTTCTGTTTTTTGGGGTGATCCTGTTCTTTTCTGGGGTATTTTTGACGTGTTTTTGGGTCTCCGTTGGGTTTCGTTGTGTTGTCAGTCGTCGTTAAGTTCAATGGGAGTGGATTGTGGGGTTTGGAGACGATCGGGTGAGTTTAGGGTGGTTTTGGGGGGAAATTCATGGTATTGGGGTTTTCTCTTCTGATCCAGTTCTTTTTTGGCGTGTTTTTGATGTGTTTTTGGGTCTCCGTTGGGTTTTAGTTGGGTTCTTGTTGGTCATCATGTTGGAAAATTGTAAATTGTGGGTTTTGGAGAATATCAGGTAGGTTTAGGGTGGTTTTGGGGTGGATCTATGGTTTTGGGGTTTTCTTCTGTTTTTTTTTTTTTTTTTTTTTTTTTTTTTTTTTGTGGTGATCGTGTTCTTTTTTGGGGTGTTTTTGACGTGTTTTGGGGTCTCCGTTGCGTTTTACTTGGCTTCTTATTAGTCATCATGGTGGAAAAGTGTAAATTGTGGGTTTTGGAGAACATCAGGTAGGTTTAGGGGGACCTTCGGGGTGGATCTATGGCTTTTGGTATTTTCTTGTGTTTTCTGGGGTGATCGTGTTCTTTTTTGGCGTGTTTTTGACGTGTTTTGTGGTCTC
The DNA here is from genome assembly GCF_964211825.1 of Aythya ferina. Taxonomy (NCBI): domain Eukaryota; kingdom Metazoa; phylum Chordata; class Aves; order Anseriformes; family Anatidae; genus Aythya; species Aythya ferina. Next base: position 210,218 of record NW_028181455.1, read on the forward strand.
CCTTGGGTTTTAGTTGGCTTCTTATTGGTCTTCATGTTGGAATAGTTTAAATTGTGGGTTTCGGAGAACATCAGGTAGGTTTAGGGGGATATTTGGGGTGGATCTATGGCTTTTGGGATTATCTTCCAGGTTTGGGGTTGATGGCGTTCTTGTTTGGGGTGTTTTTGAAGTGTTTTGTGGTCTCCATTGGATTTCGTTGGGTTCTCGTTGGTCGTTAAGTTCAATGGGAGTGGATTGTGGGTTTTGGAGAAGATCAAGAGAGTTTAGGGTGGTTTGGGGGGAAATTCATGGTATTGGGTTTTTTTCTTCTGATCCTGTTCTTTTTTGGCGTGTTTTTGACGTGTTTTTGAGTCTCCGTTGGGTTTTAGTTGGGTTTTGTTCGTAATCATGTTGGAAAATGGAAAATTCTGGGTTTTGGAGAACACCTGGTAGGTTTAGGATGGTTTTGGGATGGATCTATGGTTTTGTTTTTTTTTTTTCTGTTTTTTTGGGGGGTTGATCCTGTTCTTTTTTGGGGTGTTTTTGACGTGTTTTGGGGTCTCCGCTGGGTTTCGTTGGATTTTCCTTTGTCATCATGGTGGAAAAGTGTAAATTGTGGGTTTTGGAGTACATCAGGTAGGTTAAGGGGGACTTTTGGGGTGGATCTATGGCTTTTGGGATTATCTTTCTGGTTTGGGGTTGATCGCGTTCTTGTTTGGGGTGTTTTTGAAGTGTTTTGTGGTCTCCATTGGATTTCGTTGGGTTCTCGTTGGTCGTTAAGTTCAATGGGAGTGGATTGTGGGTTTTGGAGAAGATCAAGTGAGTTTAGGGTGGTTTGAAGGGAAATTCATGGTATTGGGGTTTTTTCTTCTGATCCAGTTCTTTTTGGGCATGTTTTTGATGTGTTTTGGGGTCTCCGCTGGGTTTTAGTTGGGTTTTGTTCGTAATCATGTTGGAAAATGGAAAATTCTGGGTTTTGGAGAACACCTGGTAGGTTTAGGATGGTTTTGGGATGGATCTATGGTTTTTTTTTTTTTTTCTTTTCTGTTTTTTGGGGGGTTGATCCTGTTCTTTTTTGGGGTGTTTTTGACGTGTTTTGGGGTCTCCGCTGGGTTTTACTTGGCTTCTTATTGGTCATCATGGTGGAAAAGTGTAAATTGTGGGTTTTGGAGAACATCAGGTAGGTTTAGGGGGACTTTTGGGGTGGATCTATGGCTTTTGGGATTTTCTTTCGTTTTTGCGTGTGATCGTGTTCTTTTTGGGTTGTTTTTGACGTGTTTTGTGGTCTCCGTTGGGTTTTGTTGGGTTTTCCTTTGTCATCATGGTGGAAAAGTGTAAATTGTGGGTTTTGGAGATCATCATGTAGGTTTGGGGGGACTTTTGGGGTGGATCTATGGCTTTTGGGGTTTTCTTTCATTTTTGGGGGTGATCCTGTTCTTGTTTGGGTTGTTTATGACGTTTTTTGGGGTCTCCGTTGGGTGTTGTTGGGTTCCTAATGGGTTTTATGGTGGTCGGGAGTGGACTTTGGGATTTGGAGAACATCAGGTAGGTTTAGGGGGACATTTGGGGTGGATCTATGGTTTTGGGGTATTTTCTTCCAGTTTTCTGGGGTGATCCTGTTCTTTTTTGTGGTGTTTTTGACGTGTTTTGTGGTCTCCGTTAGGTTTTGTTGGGTTCTTGTATTCATCATGGTGAATGGGAGTGAAATGTGGGATTTGGAGAAGATCAGGTGGGTTTAGGGTGGCTTTGTGGGGAAATTCATGGTTTTTGTTTTTTTTTTTTTCTTCTTATCCAGTTCTTTTTTGTGGTGTTTTTAACGTTTTTTGGGGTCTCCGTTGGGTTTCGTTGGGTTTTCCGTTGTCATCATGGTGGAAAATGGTAAATTGTGGGTTTTGGAGAACATCAGGTAGGTTTAGGGGGACCTTCGGGGTGGATCTATGGCTTTTGGTATTTTCTTGTGTTTTCTGGGGTGATCGTGTTCTTTTTTGGCGTGTTTTTGACGTGTTTTGTGGTCTCCCTTGGGTTTTAGTTGGCTTCTTATTGGTCTTCATGTTGGAATAGTTTAAATTGTGGGTTTTGGAGAACATCAGGTAGGTTTAGGGGGATATTTGGGGTGGATCTATGGCTTTTGGGATTATCTTCCAGGTTTGGGGTTGATGGCGTTCTTGTTTGGGGTGTTTTTGAAGTGTTTTGTGGTCTCCATTGGATTTCGTTGGGTTCTCGTTGGTCGTTAACCCCCTAACCCCCTAACCCTAACCCTAACCCTAATCCTAACCCTAACCGTAACGGATCCCTAATCCTAAA